>NW_028127760.1:0-103047 GCF_965231255.1 Vanellus vanellus
GGGGAAAAGTGATGCTGCTTCTCACTGCCTCCTGGAACCCCTTCAAATGCCCCAGACAATTTGGCCCTCTCTGCTTTCCTGTGCACTCTATCCTCAAAAGCACCTGTTTTCACTTTCGGCGCTGTTTGGAGCAAAAAGACAACGTCCAGCTTTTGCTGCACAGCAAAGGTCAGCGGGGAAAAGTGATGCTGCTTCTCACTGCCTCCTGGAACCCCTTCAAATGCCCCAGACAATTTGGCCCTCTCTGCTTTCCTGATCAGTCTATCCTCAAAAGCACCTTTTTTCACTTTCGGCGCTGTTTGCAGCAAAGAAGACAAACGTCCAGCTTTTGCTGCCACAGCAAAGGTGTCAGCGGGGAAAAGTGATGCTGCTTCTCACTGCCTCCTGGAACCCCTTCAAATGCCCCACACAATTTGGCCCTCTCTGCTTTCCTGTAAGTCTATCCTCAAAAGCACCTTTTTTCACTTTCGGCGCTGTTTGCAGCAAAAAAGACAAACGTCCAGCTTTTGCTGCCACAGCAAAGGTGCCAGCGGGGAAAAGTGATGCTGCTTCTCACTGCCTCCTGGAACCCCTTCAAATGCCCCACACAATTTGGCCCTCTCTGCTTTCCTGAAAAGTCTATCCTCAAAAGCACCTTTTTTCACTTTCGGCGCTGTTTGGAGCAAAAAAGACAAACGTCCAGCTTTTGCTGCCACAGCAAAGGTGCCAGCGGGGAAAAGTGATGCTGCTTCTCACTGCCTCCTGGAACCCCTTCAAATGCCCCACACAATTTGGCCCTCTCTGCTTTCCTGAAAAGTCTATCCTCAAAAGCACCTTTTTTCACTTTCGGCGCTGTTTGGAGCAAAAAAGACAAACGTCCAGCTTTTGCTGCCACAGCAAAGGTGCCAGCGGGGAAAAGTGATGCTGCTTCTCACTGCCTCCTGGAACCCCTTCAAATGCCCCACACAATTTGGCCCTCTCTGCTTTCCTGCGCACTCTATCCTCAAAAGCACCTTTTTTCACTTTCGGCGCTGTTTGGAGCAAAAAAGACAAACGTCCAGCTTTTGCTGCCACAGCAAAGGTGTCAGCGGGGAAAAGTGATGCTGCTTCTCACTGCCTCCTGGAACCCCTTCAAATGCCCCAGACAATTTGGCCCTCTCTGCTTTCCTGAAAAGTCTATCCTCAAAAGCACCTTTTTTCACTTTCGGCGCTGTTTGGAGCAAAAAAGACAAACGTCCAGCTTTTGCTGCCACAGCAAAGGTGCCAGCGGGAAAAGTGATGCTGCTTCTCACTGCCTCCTGGAACCCCTTCAAATGCCCCACACAATTTGGCCCTCTCTGCTTTCCTGAAAAGTCTATCCTCAAAAGCACCTTTTTTCACTTTCGGCGCTGTTTGGAGCAAAAAAGACAAACGTCCAGCTTTTGCTGCCACAGCAAAGGTGCCAGCGGGGAAAAATGATGCTGCTTCTCACTGCCACCTGGAACCCCTTCAAATGCCCCACACAATTTGGCCCTCTCTGGTTTCCTGTGCACTCTATCCTCAAAAGCACCTTTTTTCACTTTCGGCGCTGTTTGGAGCAAAAAAGACAAACGTCCAGCTTTTGCTGCCACAGCAAAGGTGCCAGCGGGGAAAAGTGATGCTGGTCCTCAGTGGCTCCTGGAACCCCTTCAAATGCCCCACACAATTTGGCCCTCTCTGCTTTCCTGAAAAGTCTATCCTCAAAAGCACCTTTTTTCACTTTCGGCGCTGTTTGGAGCAAAAAAGACAAACGTCCAGCTTTTGCTGCCACAGCAAAGGTGCCAGCGGGGAAAAGTGATGCTGCTTCTCACTGCCTCCTGGAACCCCTTCAAATGCACCACACAATTTGGCCCTCTCTGCTTTCCTGCGCACTCTATCCTCAAAAGCACCTTTTTTCACTTTCGGCGCTGTTTGGAGCAAAAAAGACAAACGTCCAGCTTTTGCTGCCACAGCAAAGGTGCCAGCGGGGAAAAGTGATGCTGCTTCTCACTGCCTCCTGGAACCCCTTCAAATGCCCCACACAATTTGGCCCTCTCTGCTTTCCTGAAAAGTCTATCCTCAAAAGCACCTTTTTTCACTTTCGGCGCTGTTTGGAGCAAAAAAGACAAACGTCCAGCTTTTGCTGCCACAGCAAAGGTGCCAGCGGGGAAAAGTGATGCTGCTTCTCACTGCCTCCTGGAACCCCTTCAAATGCCCCACACAATTTGGCCCTCTCTGCTTTCCTGCGCACTCTATCCTCAAAAGCACCTTTTTTCACTTTCGGCGCTGTTTGGAGCAAAAAAGACAAACGTCCAGCTTTTGCTGCCACAGCAAAGGTGCCAGCGGGGAAAAGTGATGCTGCTTCTCACTGCCTCCTGCAACCCCTTCAAATGCCCCAGACAATTTGGCCCTCTCTGCTTTCCTGAAAAGTCTATCCTCAAAAGCACCTTTTTTCACTTTCGGCGCTGTTTGGAGCAAAAAAGACAAACGTCCAGCTTTTGCTGCCACAGCAAAGGTGCCAGCGGGGAAAAGTGATGCTGCTTCTCACTGCCTCCTGGAACCCCTTCAAATGCCCCACACAATTTGGCCCTCTCTGCTTTCCTGAAAAGTCTATCCTCAAAAGCACCTTTTTTCACTTTCGGCGCTGTTTGGAGCAAAAAAGACAAACGTCCAGCTTTTGCTGCCACAGCAAAGGTGCCAGCGGGGAAAAATGATGCTGCTTCTCACTGCCACCTGGAACCCCTTCAAATGCCCCACACAATTTGGCCCTCTCTGGTTTCCTGCGCACTCTATCCTCAAAAGCACCTTTTTTCACTTTCGGCGCTGTTTGGAGCAAAAAAGACAAACGTCCAGCTTTTGCTGCCACAGCAAAGGTGCCAGCGGGGAAAAGTGATGCTGGTCCTCAGTGGCTCCTGGAACCCCTTCAAATGCCCCACACAATTTGGCCCTCTCTGCTTTCCTGAAAAGTCTATCCTCAAAAGCACCTTTTTTCACTTTCGGCGCTGTTTGGAGCAAAAAAGACAAACGTCCAGCTTTTGCTGCCACAGCAAAGGTGCCAGCGGGGAAAAGTGATGCTGCTTCTCACTGCCTCCTGGAACCCCTTCAAATGCACCACACAATTTGGCCCTCTCTGCTTTCCTGCGCACTCTATCCTCAAAAGCACCTTTTTTCACTTTCGGCGCTGTTTGGAGCAAAAAAGACAAACGTCCAGCTTTTGCTGCCACAGCAAAGGTGCCAGCGGGGAAAAGTGATGCTGCTTCTCACTGCCTCCTGGAACCCCTTCAAATGCCCCAGACAATTTGGCCCTCTCTGCTTTCCTGCGCACTCTATCCTCAAAAGCACCTTTTTTCACTTTCGGCGCTGTTTGGAGCAAAAAAGACAAACGTCCAGCTTTTGCTGCCACAGCAAAGGTGCCAGAGGGGAAAAGTGATGCTGCTTCTCACTGCCTCCTGGAACCCCTTCAAATGCCCCAGACAATTTGGCCCTCTCTGCTTTCCTGCGCACGCTATCCTCAACAGCACCTTTTTTCACTTTCGGCGCTGTTTGGAGCAAAAAAGACAAACGTCCAGCTTTTGCTGCCACAGCAAAGGTGCCAGCGGGGAAAAGTGATGCTGCTTCTCACTGCCTCCTGGAACCCCTTCAAATGCCCCAGACAATTTGGCCCTCTCTGCTTTCCTGAAAAGTCTATCCTCAAAAGCACCTTTTTTCACTTTTGGCGCTGTTTGGAGCAAAAAAGACAAACGTCCAGCTTTTGCTGCCACAGCAAAGGTGCCAGCGGGGAAAAGTGATGCTGCTTCTCACTGCCTCCTGGAACCCCTTCAAATGCCCCACACAATTTGGCCCTCTCTGCTTTCCTGCGCACTCTATCCTCAAAAGCACCTTTTTTCACTTTCGCTGCTGTTTGGAGCAAAAAAGACAAACGTCCAGCTTTTGCTGCCACAGCAAAGGTGTCAGCGGGGAAAAGTGATGCTGCTTCTCACTGCCTCCTGCAACCCCTTCAAATGCCCCACACAATTTGGCCCTCTCTGCTTTCCTGAAAAGTCTATCCTCAAAAGCACCTTTTTTCACTTTCGGCGCTGTTTGGAGCAAAAAAGACAAACGTCCAGCTTTTACTGCCACAGCAAAGGTGCCAGCGGGGAAAAGTGATGCTGCTTCTCACTGCCTCCTGGAACCCCTTCAAATGCCCCACACAATTTGGCCCTCTCTGCTTTCCTGAAAAGTCTATCCTCAAAAGCACCTTTTTTCACTTTCGGCGCTGTTTGGAGCAAAAAAGACAAACGTCCAGCTTTTGCTGCCACAGCAAAGGTGCCAGCGGGGAAAAGTGATGCTGCTTCTCACTGCCTCCTGGAACCCCTTCAAATGCACCACACAATTTGGCCCTCTCTGCTTTCCTGAAAAGTCTATCCTCAAAAGCACCTTTTTTCACTTTCGGCGCTGTTTGGAGCAAAAAAGACAAACGTCCAGCTTTTGCTGCCACAGCAAAGGTGCCAGCGGGGAAAAGTGATGCTGCTTCTCACTGCCTCCTGGAACCCCTTCAAATGCCCCAGACAATTTGGCCCTCTCTGCTTTCCTGCGCACTCTATCCTCAAAAGCACCTGTTTTCACTTTCGGCGCTGTTTGGAGCAAAAAAGACAAACGTCCAGCTTTTGCTGCCACAGCAAAGGTGTCAGCGGGGAAAAGTGATGCTGCTTCTCACTGCCTCCTGGAACCCCTTCAAATGCCCCAGACAATTTGGCCCTCTCTGCTTTCCTGTGCACTCTATCCTCAAAAGCACCTTTTTTCACTTTCGGCGCTGTTTGGAGCAAAAAAGACAAACGTCCAGCTTTTGCTGCCACAGCAAAGGTGCCAGCGGGGAAAAGTGATGCTGCTTCTCACTGCCTCCTGGAACCCCTTCAAATGCACCACACAATTTGGCCCTCTCTGCTTTCCTGAAAAGTCTATCCTCAAAAGCACCTTTTTTCACTTTTGGCGCTGTTTGGAGCAAAAAAGACAAACGTCCAGCTTTTGCTGCCACAGCAAAGGTGCCAGCGGGGAAAAATGATGCTGCTTCTCACTGCCACCTGGAACCCCTTCAAATGCCCCAGACAATTTGGCCCTCTCTGCTTTCCTGTGCACTCTATCCTCAAAAGCACCTTTTTTCACTTTCGGCGCTGTTTGGATCAAAAAAGACAAACGTCCAGCTTTTGCTGCCACAGCAAAGGTGCCAGCGGGGAAAAGTGATGCTGCTTCTCACTGCCTCCTGGAACCCCTTCAAATGCCCCACACAATTTGGCCCTCTCTGCTTTCCTGAAAAGTCTATCCTCAAAAGCACCTTTTTTCACTTTCGGCGCTGTTTGGAGCAAAAAAGACAAACGTCCAGCTTTTGCTGCCACAGCAAAGGTGCCAGCGGGGAAAAGTGATGCTGCTTCTCACTGCCTCCTGGAACCCCTTCAAATGCCCCAGACAATTTGGCCCTCTCTGCTTTCCTGTGCACTCTATCCTCAAAAGCACCTGTTTTCACTTTCGGCGCTGTTTGGAGCAAAAAAGACAAACGTCCAGCTTTTGCTGCCACAGCAAAGGTGCCAGCGGGGAAAAGTGATGCTGCTTCTCACTGCCTCCTGGAACCCCTTCAAATGCCCCACACAATTTGGCCCTCTCTGCTTTCCTGAAAAGTCTATCCTCAAAAGCACCTTTTTTCACTTTCGGCGCTGTTTGCAGCAAAGAAGACAAACGTCCAGCTTTTGCTGCCACAGCAAAGGTGCCAGCGGGGAAAAGTGATGCTGCTTCTCACTGCCTCCTGGAACCCCTTCAAATGCCCCACACAATTTGGCCCTCTCTGCTTTCCTGAAAAGTCTATCCTCAAAAGCACCTTTTTTCACTTTCGGCGCTGTTTGGAGCAAAAAAGACAAACGTCCAGCTTTTGCTGCCACAGCAAAGGTGTCAGCGGGGAAAAGTGATGCTGCTTCTCACTGCCTCCTGGAACCCCTTCAAATGCCCCACACAATTTGGCCCTCTCTGCTTTCCTGAAAAGTCTATCCTCAAAAGCACCTTTTTTCACTTTCGGCGCTGTTTGGAGCAAAAAAGACAAACGTCCAGCTTTTGCTGCCACAGCAAAGGTGCCAGCGGGGAAAAGTGATGCTGCTTCTCACTGCCTCCTGGAACCCCTTCAAATGCCCCACACAATTTGGCCCTCTCTGCTTTCCTGAAAAGTCTATCCTCAAAAGCACCTTTTTTCACTTTCGGCGCTGTTTGGAGCCAAAAAGACAAACGTCCAGCTTTTGCTGCCACAGCAAAGGTGCCAGCGGGGAAAAGTGATGCTGCTTCTCACTGCCTCCTGGAACCCCTTCAAATGCACCACACAATTTGGCCCTCTCTGCTTTCCTGAAAAGTCTATCCTCAAAAGCACCTTTTTTCACTTTCGGCGCTGTTTGGAGCAAAAAAGACAAACGTCCAGCTTTTGCTGCCACAGCAAAGGTGTCAGCGGGGAAAAGTGATGCTGCTTCTCACTGCCTCCTGGAACCCCTTCAAATGCCCCACACAATTTGGCCCTCTCTGCTTTCCTGAAAAGTCTATCCTCAAAAGCACCTTTTTTCACTTTCGGCGCTGTTTGGAGCAAAAAAGACAAACGTCCAGCTTTTGCTGCCACAGCAAAGGTGCCAGCGGGGAAAAGTGATGCTGCTTCTCACTGCCTCCTGGAACCCCTTCAAATGCCCCACACAATTTGGCCCTCTCTGCTTTCCTGAAAAGTCTATCCTCAAAAGCACCTTTTTTCACTTTCGGCGCTGTTTGGAGCAAAAAAGACAAACGTCCAGCTTTTGCTGCCACAGCAAAGGTGCCAGCGGGGAAAAGTGATGCTGCTTCTCACTGCCTCCTGGAACCCCTTCAAATGCACCACACAATTTGGCCCTCTCTGCTTTCCTGAAAAGTCTATCCTCAAAAGCACCTTTTTTCACTTTCGGCGCTGTTTGGAGCAAAAAAGACAAACGTCCAGCTTTTGCTGCCACAGCAAAGGTGCCAGCGGGGAAAAGTGATGCTGCTTCTCACTGCCTCCTGGAACCCCTTCAAATGCCCCAGACAATTTGGCCCTCTCTGCTTTCCTGCGCACTCTATCCTCAAAAGCACCTTTTTTCACTTTCGGCGCTGTTTGGAGCAAAAAAGACAAACGTCCAGCTTTTGCTGCCACAGCAAAGGTGCCAGCGGGGAAAAGTGATGCTGCTTCTCACTGCCTCCTGGAACCCCTTCAAATGCCCCAGACAATTTGGCCCTCTCTGCTTTCCTGCGCACTCTATCCTCAAAAGCACCTTTTTTCACTTTCGGCGCTGTTTGGAGCAAAAAAGACAAACGTCCAGCTTTTGCTGCCACAGCAAAGGTGCCAGCGGGGAAAAGTGATGCTGCTTCTCACTGCCTCCTGGAACCCCTTCAAATGCCCCAGACAATTTGGCCCTCTCTGCTTTCCTGCGCACTCTATCCTCAAAAGCACCTTTTTTCACTTTCGGCGCTGTTTGGAGCAAAAAAGACAAACGTCCAGCTTTTGCTGCCACAGCAAAGGTGCCAGCGGGGAAAAGTGATGCTGCTTCTCACTGCCTCCTGGGACCCCTTCAAATGCCCCAGACAATTTGGCCCTCTCTGCTTTCCTGAAAAGTCTATCCTCAAAAGCACCTTTTTTCACTTTCGGCGCTGTTTGGAGCAAAAAAGACAAACGTCCAGCTTTTGCTGCCACAGCAAAGGTGCCAGCGGGGAAAAGTGATGCTGCTTCTCACTGCCTCCTGGAACCCCTTCAAATGCCCCACACAATTTGGCCCTCTCTGCTTTCCTGAAAAGTCTATCCTCAAAAGCACCTTTTTTCACTTTCGGCGCTGTTTGAAGCAAAAAAGACAAACGTCCAGCTTTTGCTGCCACAGCAAAGGTGCCAGCGGGGAAAAATGATGCTGCTTCTCACTGCCACCTGGAACCCCTTCAAATGCCCCACACAATTTGGCCCTCTCTGCTTTCCTGCGCACGCTATCCTCAAAAGCACCTTTTTTCTCTTTCGGCGCCGTTTGGAGCAAAAAAGACAAACGTCCAGCTTTTGCTGCCACAGCAAAGGTGCCAGCGGGGAAAAGTGATGCTGCTTCTCACTGCCTCCTGGAACCCCTTCAAATGCCCCAGACAATTTGGCCCTCTCTGCTTTCCTGCGCACTCTGTCCTCAAAAGCACCTTTTTTCACTTTCGGCGCTGTTTGGAGCAAAAAAGACAAACGTCCAGCTTTTGCTGCCACAGCAAAGGTGCCAGCGGGGAAAAGTGATGCTGCTTCTCACTGCCTCCTGGAACCCCTTCAAATGCCCCAGACAATTTGGCCCTCTCTGCTTTCCTGCGCACTCTATCCTCAAAAGCACCTTTTTTCACTTTCGGCGCTGTTTGGAGCAAAAAAGACAAACGTCCAGCTTTTGCTGCCACAGCAAAGGTGCCAGCGGGGAAAAGTGATGCTGCTTCTCACTGCCTCCTGGAACCCCTTCAAATGCCCCAGACAATTTGGCCCTCTCTGCTTTCCTGCGCACGCTATCCTCAACAGCACCTTTTTTCACTTTCGGCGCTGTTTGGAGCAAAAAAGACAAACGTCCAGCTTTTGCTGCCACAGCAAAGGTGCCAGCGGGGAAAAGTGATGCTGCTTCTCACTGCCTCCTGGAACCCCTTCAAATGCCCCCAGACAATTTGGCCCTCTCTGCTTTCCTGAAAAGTCTATCCTCAAAAGCACCTTTTTTCACTTTTGGCGCTGTTTGGAGCAAAAAAGACAAACGTCCAGCTTTTGCTGCCACAGCAAAGGTGCCAGCGGGGAAAAGTGATGCTGCTTCTCACTGCCTCCTGGAACCCCTTCAAATGCCCCACACAATTTGGCCCTCTCTGCTTTCCTGCGCACTCTATCCTCAAAAGCACCTTTTTTCACTTTCGGCGCTGTTTGGAGCAAAAAAGACAAACGTCCAGCTTTTGCTGCCACAGCAAAGGTGCCAGCGGGGAAAAGTGATGCTGCTTCTCACTGCCTCCTGGAACCCCTTCAAATGCCCCACACAATTTGGCCCTCTCTGCTTTCCTGAAAAGTCTATCCTCAAAAGCACCTTTTTTCACTTTCGGCGCTGTTTGGAGCAAAAAAGACAAACGTCCAGCTTTTGCTGCCACAGCAAAGGTGCCAGCGGGGAAAAGTGATGCTGCTTCTCACTGCCTCCTGGAACCCCTTCAAATGCCCCACACAATTTGGCCCTCTCTGCTTTCCTGAAAAGTCTATCCTCAAAAGCACCTTTTTTCACTTTCGGCGCTGTTTGGAGCAAAAAAGACAAACGTCCAGCTTTTGCTGCCACAGCAAAGGTGCCAGCGGGGAAAAGTGATGCTGCTTCTCACTGCCTCCTGGAACCCCTTCAAATGCACCACACAATTTGGCCCTCTCTGCTTTCCTGAAAAGTCTATCCTCAAAAGCACCTTTTTTCACTTTCGGCGCTGTTTGGAGCAAAAAAGACAAACGTCCAGCTTTTGCTGCCACAGCAAAGGTGCCAGCGGGGAAAAGTGATGCTGCTTCTCACTGCCTCCTGGAACCCCTTCAAATGCCCCAGACAATTTGGCCCTCTCTGCTTTCCTGCGCACTCTATCCTCAAAAGCACCTGTTTTCACTTTCGGCGCTGTTTGGAGCAAAAAAGACAAACGTCCAGCTTTTGCTGCCACAGCAAAGGTGTCAGCGGGGAAAAGTGATGCTGCTTCTCACTGCCTCCTGGAACCCCTTCAAATGCCCCAGACAATTTGGCCCTCTCTGCTTTCCTGTGCACTCTATCCTCAAAAGCACCTTTTTTCACTTTCGGCGCTGTTTGGAGCAAAAAAGACAAACGTCCAGCTTTTGCTGCCACAGCAAAGGTGCCAGCGGGGAAAAGTGATGCTGCTTCTCACTGCCTCCTGGAACCCCTTCAAATGCCCCAGACAATTTGGCCCTCTCTGCTTTCCTGCGCACGCTATCCTCAAAAGCACCTTTTTTCACTTTCGGCGCTGTTTGGAGCAAAAAAGACAAACGTCCAGCTTTTGCTGCCACAGCAAAGGTGCCAGCGGGGAAAAGTGATGCTAGTCCTCACTGGCTCCTGGAACCCCTTCAAATACCCCACACAATTTGGCCCTCTCTGCTTTCCTGAAAAGTCTATCCTCAAAAGCACCTTTTTTCACTTTCGGCGCTGTTTGGAGCAAAAAAGACAAACGTCCAGCTTTTGCTGCCACAGCAAAGGTGCCAGCGGGGAAAAGTGATGCTGCTTCTCACTGCCTCCTGGAACCCCTTCAAATGCACCACACAATTTGGCCCTCTCTGCTTTCCTGAAAAGTCTATCCTCAAAAGCACCTTTTTTCACTTTCGGCGCTGTTTGGAGCAAAAAAGACAAACGTCCAGCTTTTGCTGCCACAGCAAAGGTGCCAGCGGGGAAAAGTGATGCTGCTTCTCACTGCCTCCTGGAACCCCTTCAAATGCCCCAGACAATTTGGCCCTCTCTGCTTTCCTGCGCACTCTATCCTCAAAAGCACCTTTTTTCACTTTCGGCGCTGTTTGGAGCAAAAAAGACAAACGTCCAGCTTTTGCTGCCACAGCAAAGGTGCCAGCGGGGAAAAGTGATGCTGCTTCTCACTGCCTCCTGGAACCCCTTCAAATGCCCCAGACAATTTGGCCCTCTCTGCTTTCCTGCGCACTCTATCCTCAAAAGCACCTTTTTTCACTTTCGGCGCTGTTTGGAGCAAAAAAGACAAACGTCCAGCTTTTGCTGCCACAGCAAAGGTGCCAGCGGGGAAAAGTGATGCTGCTTCTCACTGCCTCCTGGAACCCCTTCAAATGCCCCAGACAATTTGGCCCTCTCTGCTTTCCTGCGCACTCTATCCTCAAAAGCACCTTTTTTCACTTTCGGCGCTGTTTGGAGCAAAAAAGACAAACGTCCAGCTTTTGCTGCCACAGCAAAGGTGCCAGCGGGGAAAAGTGATGCTGCTTCTCACTGCCTCCTGGGACCCCTTCAAATGCCCCAGACAATTTGGCCCTCTCTGCTTTCCTGAAAAGTCTATCCTCAAAAGCACCTTTTTTCACTTTCGGCGCTGTTTGGAGCAAAAAAGACAAACGTCCAGCTTTTGCTGCCACAGCAAAGGTGCCAGCGGGGAAAAGTGATGCTGCTTCTCACTGCCTCCTGGAACCCCTTCAAATGCCCCACACAATTTGGCCCTCTCTGCTTTCCTGAAAAGTCTATCCTCAAAAGCACCTTTTTTCACTTTCGGCGCTGTTTGAAGCAAAAAAGACAAACGTCCAGCTTTTGCTGCCACAGCAAAGGTGCCAGCGGGGAAAAATGATGCTGCTTCTCACTGCCACCTGGAACCCCTTCAAATGCCCCACACAATTTGGCCCTCTCTGCTTTCCTGCGCACGCTATCCTCAAAAGCACCTTTTTTCTCTTTCGGCGCCGTTTGGAGCAAAAAAGACAAACGTCCAGCTTTTGCTGCCACAGCAAAGGTGCCAGCGGGGAAAAGTGATGCTGCTTCTCACTGCCTCCTGGAACCCCTTCAAATGCCCCAGACAATTTGGCCCTCTCTGCTTTCCTGCGCACTCTGTCCTCAAAAGCACCTTTTTTCACTTTCGGCGCTGTTTGGAGCAAAAAAGACAAACGTCCAGCTTTTGCTGCCACAGCAAAGGTGCCAGCGGGGAAAAGTGATGCTGCTTCTCACTGCCTCCTGGAACCCCTTCAAATGCCCCAGACAATTTGGCCCTCTCTGCTTTCCTGCGCACTCTATCCTCAAAAGCACCTTTTTTCACTTTCGGCGCTGTTTGGAGCAAAAAAGACAAACGTCCAGCTTTTGCTGCCACAGCAAAGGTGCCAGCGGGGAAAAGTGATGCTGCTTCTCACTGCCTCCTGGAACCCCTTCAAATGCCCCAGACAATTTGGCCCTCTCTGCTTTCCTGCGCACGCTATCCTCAACAGCACCTTTTTTCACTTTCGGCGCTGTTTGGAGCAAAAAAGACAAACGTCCAGCTTTTGCTGCCACAGCAAAGGTGCCAGCGGGGAAAAGTGATGCTGCTTCTCACTGCCTCCTGGAACCCCTTCAAATGCCCCAGACAATTTGGCCCTCTCTGCTTTCCTGAAAAGTCTATCCTCAAAAGCACCTTTTTTCACTTTTGGCGCTGTTTGGAGCAAAAAAGACAAACGTCCAGCTTTTGCTGCCACAGCAAAGGTGCCAGCGGGGAAAAGTGATGCTGCTTCTCACTGCCTCCTGGAACCCCTTCAAATGCCCCACACAATTTGGCCCTCTCTGCTTTCCTGCGCACTCTATCCTCAAAAGCACCTTTTTTCACTTTCGGCGCTGTTTGGAGCAAAAAAGACAAACGTCCAGCTTTTGCTGCCACAGCAAAGGTGCCAGCGGGGAAAAGTGATGCTGCTTCTCACTGCCTCCTGGAACCCCTTCAAATGCCCCACACAATTTGGCCCTCTCTGCTTTCCTGAAAAGTCTATCCTCAAAAGCACCTTTTTTCACTTTCGGCGCTGTTTGGAGCAAAAAAGACAAACGTCCAGCTTTTGCTGCCACAGCAAAGGTGCCAGCGGGGAAAAGTGATGCTGCTTCTCACTGCCTCCTGGAACCCCTTCAAATGCCCCACACAATTTGGCCCTCTCTGCTTTCCTGAAAAGTCTATCCTCAAAAGCACCTTTTTTCACTTTCGGCGCTGTTTGGAGCAAAAAAGACAAACGTCCAGCTTTTGCTGCCACAGCAAAGGTGCCAGCGGGGAAAAGTGATGCTGCTTCTCACTGCCTCCTGGAACCCCTTCAAATGCACCACACAATTTGGCCCTCTCTGCTTTCCTGAAAAGTCTATCCTCAAAAGCACCTTTTTTCACTTTCGGCGCTGTTTGGAGCAAAAAAGACAAACGTCCAGCTTTTGCTGCCACAGCAAAGGTGCCAGCGGGGAAAAGTGATGCTGCTTCTCACTGCCTCCTGGAACCCCTTCAAATGCCCCAGACAATTTGGCCCTCTCTGCTTTCCTGCGCACTCTATCCTCAAAAGCACCTGTTTTCACTTTCGGCGCTGTTTGGAGCAAAAAAGACAAACGTCCAGCTTTTGCTGCCACAGCAAAGGTGTCAGCGGGGAAAAGTGATGCTGCTTCTCACTGCCTCCTGGAACCCCTTCAAATGCCCCAGACAATTTGGCCCTCTCTGCTTTCCTGTGCACTCTATCCTCAAAAGCACCTTTTTTCACTTTCGGCGCTGTTTGGAGCAAAAAAGACAAACGTCCAGCTTTTGCTGCCACAGCAAAGGTGCCAGCGGGGAAAAGTGATGCTGCTTCTCACTGCCTCCTGGAACCCCTTCAAATGCCCCAGACAATTTGGCCCTCTCTGCTTTCCTGCGCACGCTATCCTCAAAAGCACCTTTTTTCACTTTCGGCGCTGTTTGGAGCAAAAAAGACAAACGTCCAGCTTTTGCTGCCACAGCAAAGGTGCCAGCGGGGAAAAGTGATGCTGCTTCTCACTGCCTCCTGGAACCCCTTCAAATGCCCCAGACAATTTGGCCCTCTCTACTTTCCTGCGCACTCTATCCTCAAAAGCACCTGTTTTCACTTTCGGCGCTGTTTGGAGCAAAAAAGACAAACGTCCAGCTTTTGCTGCCACAGCAAAGGTGTCAGCGGGGAAAAGTGATGCTGCTTCTCACTGCCTCCTGGAACCCCTTCAAATGCCCCACACAATTTGGCCCTCTCTGCTTTCCTGTGCACTCTATCCTCAAAAGCACCTTTTTTCACTTTCGGCGCTGTTTGGAGCAAAAAAGACAAACGTCCAGCTTTTGCTGCCACAGCAAAGGTGCCAGCGGGGAAAAGTGAGGCTGGTCCTCAGTGGCTCCTGGAACCCCTTCAAATGCCCCACACAATTTGGCCCTCTCTGCTTTCCTGAAAAGTCTATCCTCAAAAGCACCTTTTTTCACTTTCGGCGCTGTTTGAAGCAAAAAAGACAAACATCCAGCTTTTGCTGCCACAGCAAAGGTGCCAGCGGGGAAAAATGATGCTGCTTCTCACTGCCACCTGGAACCCCTTCAAATGCCCCAGACAATTTGGCCCTCTCTGCTTTCCTGTGCACTCTATCCTCAAAAGCACCTTTTTTCACTTTCGGCGCTGTTTGGAGCAAAAAAGACAAACGTCCAGCTTTTGCTGCCACAGCAAAGGTGCCAGCGGGGAAAAGTGATGCTGCTTCTCACTGCCTCCTGGAACCCCTTCAAATGCACCACACAATTTGGCCCTCTCTGCTTTCCTGAAAAGTCTATCCTCAAAAGCACCTTTTTTCACTTTTGGCGCTGTTTGGAGCAAAAAAGACAAACGTCCAGCTTTTGCTGCCACAGCAAAGGTGCCAGCGGGGAAAAGTGATGCTGCTTCTCACTGCCTCCTGGAACCCCTTCAAATGCCCCAGACAATTTGGCCCTCTCTGCTTTCCTGCGCACTCTATCCTCAAAAGCACCTGTTTTCACTTTCGGCGCTGTTTGGAGCAAAAAAGACAAACGTCCAGCTTTTGCTGCCACAGCAAAGGTGTCAGCGGGGAAAAGTGATGCTGCTTCTCACTGCCTCCTGGAACCCCTTCAAATGCCCCACACAATTTGGCCCTCTCTGCTTTCCTGAAAAGTCTATCCTCAAAAGCACCTTTTTTCACTTTCGGCGCTGTTTGGAGCAAAAAAGACAAACGTCCAGCTTTTGCTGCCACAGCAAAGGTGCCAGCGGGGAAAAGTGATGCTGCTTCTCACTGCCTCCTGGAACCCCTTCAAATGCCCCACACAATTTGGCCCTCTCTGCTTTCCTGAAAAGTCTATCCTCAAAAGCACCTTTTTTCACTTTCGGCGCTGTTTGGAGCAAAAAAGACAAACGTCCAGCTTTTGCTGCCACAGCAAAGGTGTCAGCGGGGAAAAGTGATGCTGCTTCTCACTGCCTCCTGGAACCCCTTCAAATGCCCCAGACAATTTGGCCCTCTCTGCTTTCCTGCGCACTCTAGCCTCAAAAGCACCTTTTTTCACTTTCGGCGCTGTTTGGAGCAAAAAAGACAAACGTCCAGCTTTTGCTGCCACAGCAAAGGTGCCAGCGGGGAAAAGTGATGCTGGTCCTCAGTGGCTCCTGGAACCCCTTCAAATGCCCCACACAATTTGGCCCTCTCTGCTTTCCTGAAAAGTCTATCCTCAAAAGCACCTTTTTTCACTTTCGGCGCTGTTTGAAGCAAAAAAGACAAACATCCAGCTTTTGCTGCCACAGCAAAGGTGCCAGCAGGGAAAAATGATGCTGCTTCTCACTGCCACCTGGAATCCCTTCAAATGCCCCAGACAATTTGGCCCTCTCTGCTTTCCTGTGCACTCTATCCTCAAAAGCACCTTTTTTCACTTTCGGCGCTGTTTGGATCAAAAAAGACAAACGTCCAGCTTTTGCTGCCACAGCAAAGGTGCCAGCGGGGAAAAGTGATGCTGCTTCTCACTGCCTCCTGGAACCCCTTCAAATGCACCACACAATTTGGCCCTCTCTGCTTTCCTGAAAAGTCTATCCTCAAAAGCACCTTTTTTCACTTTCGGCGCTGTTTGGAGCAAAAAAGACAAACGTCCAGCTTTTGCTGCCACAGCAAAGGTGCCAGCGGGGAAAAGTGATGCTGCTTCTCACTGCCTCCTGGAACCCCTTCAAATGCCCCAGACAATTTGGCCCTCTCTGCTTTCCTGCGCACTCTATCCTCAAAAGCACCTGTTTTCACTTTCGGCGCTGTTTGGAGCAAAAAAGACAAACGTCCAGCTTTTGCTGCCACAGCAAAGGTGTCAGCGGGGAAAAGTGATGCTGCTTCTCACTGCCTCCTGGAACCCCTTCAAATGCCCCACACAATTTGGCCCTCTCTGCTTTCCTGAAAAGTCTATCCTCAAAAGCACCTTTTTTCACTTTCGGCGCTGTTTGGAGCAAAAAAGACAAACGTCCAGCTTTTGCTGCCACAGCAAAGGTGCCAGCGGGGAAAAGTGATGCTGCTTCTCACTGCCTCCTGGAACCCCTTCAAATGCCCCACACAATTTGGCCCTCTCTGCTTTCCTGAAAAGTCTATCCTCAAAAGCACCTTTTTTCACTTTCGGCGCTGTTTGGAGCAAAAAAGACAAACGTCCAGCTTTTGCTGCCACAGCAAAGGTGTCAGCGGGGAAAAGTGATGCTGCTTCTCACTGCCTCCTGGAAGCCCTTCAAATGCCCCAGACAATTTGGCCCTCTCTGCTTTCCTGTGCACTCTATCCTCAAAAGCACCTTTTTTCACTTTCGCCGCTGTTTGGAGCAAAAAAGACAAACGTCCAGCTTTTGCTGCCACAGCAAAGGTGCCAGCGGGGAAAAGTGATGCTGCTTCTCACTGCCTCCTGGAACCCCTTCAAATGCCCCACACAATTTGGCCCTCTCTGCTTTCCTGAAAAGTCTATCCTCAAAAGCACCTTTTTTCACTTTCGGCGCTGTTTGGAGCAAAAAAGACAAACGTCCAGCTTTTGCTGCCACAGCAAAGGTGCCAGCGGGGAAAAGTGATGCTGCTTCTCACTGCCTCCTGGAACCCCTTCAAATGCACCACACAATTTGGCCCTCTCTGCTTTCCTGAAAAGTCTATCCTCAAAAGCACCTTTTTTCACTTTCGGCGCTGTTTGGAGCAAAAAAGACAAACGTCCAGCTTTTGCTGCCACAGCAAAGGTGCCAGCGGGGAAAAGTGATGCTGCTTCTCACTGCCTCCTGGAACCCCTTCAAATTCCCCAGACAATTTGGCCCTCTCTGCTTTCCTGCGCACTCTATCCTCAAAAGCACCTGTTTTCACTTTCGGCGCTGTTTGGAGCAAAAAAGACAAACGTCCAGCTTTTGCTGCCACAGCAAAGGTGTCAGCGGGGAAAAGTGATGCTGCTTCTCACTGCCTCCTGGAACCCCTTCAAATGCCCCACACAATTTGGCCCTCTCTGCTTTCCTGTGCACTCTATCCTCAAAAGCACCTTTTTTCCCTTTCGGCGCTGTTTGGAGCAAAAAAGACAAACGTCCAGCTTTTGCTGCCACAGCAAAGGTGCCAGCGGGGAAAAATGATGCTGCTTCTCACTGCCTCCTGGAACCCCTTCAAATGCCCCACACAATTTGGCCCTCTCTGCTTTCCTGCGCACTCTATCCTCAAAAGCACCTGTTTTCACTTTCGGCGCTGTTTGGAGCAAAAAAGACAAACGTCCAGCTTTTGCTGCCACAGCAAAGGTGTCAGCGGGGAAAAGTGATGCTGCTTCTCACTGCCTCCTGGAACCCCTTCAAATGCCCCACACAATTTGGCCCTCTCTGCTTTCCTGTGCACTCTATCCTCAAAAGCACCTTTTTTCCCTTTCGGCGCTGTTTGGAGCAAAAAAGACAAACGTCCAGCTTTTGCTGCCACAGCAAAGGTGCCAGCGGGGAAAAGTGATGCTGCTTCTCACTGCCTCCTGGAACCCCTTCAAATGCCCCAGACAATTTGGCCCTCTCTGCTTTCCTGCGCACTCTATCCTCAAAAGCACCTGTTTTCACTTTCGGCGCTGTTTGGAGCAAAAAAGACAAACGTCCAGCTTTTGCTGCCACAGCAAAGGTGTCAGCGGGGAAAAGTGATGCTGCTTCTCACTGCCTCCTGGAACCCCTTCAAATGCCCCACACAATTTGGCCCTCTCTGCTTTCCTGTGCACTCTATCCTCAAAAGCACCTTTTTTCACTTTCGGCGCTGTTTGGAGCAAAAAAGACAAACGTCCAGCTTTTGCTGCCACAGCAAAGGTCCCAGCGGGGAAAAGTGATGCTGGTCCTCAGTGGCTCCTGGAACCCCTTCAAATGCCCCACACAATTTGGCCCTCTCTGCTTTCCTGAAAAGTCTATCCTCAAAACCACCTTTTTTCACTTTTGGCGCTGTTTGAAGCAAAAAAGACAAACATCCAGCTTTTGCTGCCACAGCAAAGGTGCCAGCGGGGAAAAGTGATGCTGCTTCTCACTGCCTCCTGGAACCCCTTCAAATGCCCCAGACAATTTGGCCCTCTCTGCTTTCCTGAAAAGTCTATCCTCAAAAGCACCTTTTTTCACTTTCGGTGCTGTTTCAAGCAAAAAAGACAAACGTCCAGCTTTTGCTGCCACAGCAAAGGTGCCAGCGGGGAAAAGTGATGCTGCTTCTCACTGCCTCCTGGAACCCCTTCAAATGCCCCAGACAATTTGGCCCTCTCTGCTTTCCTGAAAAGTCTATCCTCAAAAGCACCTTTTTTCACTTTCGGTGCTGTTTGAAGCAAAAAAGACAAACGTCCAGCTTTTGCTGCCACAGCAAAGGTGCCAGCGGGGAAAAGTGATGCTGCTTCTCACTGCCTCCTGGAACCCCTTCAAATGCCCCAGACAATTTGGCCCTCTCTGCTTTCCTGAAAAGTCTATCCTCAAAAGCACCTTTTTTCACTTTCGGCGCTGTTTGGAGCAAAAAAGACAAACGTCCAGCTTTTGCTGCCACAGCAAAGGTGCCAGCGGGGAAAAGTGATGCTGCTTCTCACTGCCTCCTGGAACCCCTTCAAATGCCCCACACAATTTGGCCCTCTCTGCTTTCCTGAAAAGTCTATCCTCAAAAGCACCTTTTTTCACTTTCGGCGCTGTTTGGAGCAAAAAAGACAAACGTCCAGCTTTTGCTGCCACAGCAAAGGTGTCAGCGGGGAAAAGTGATGCTGCTTCTCACTGCCTCCTGGAACCCCTTCAAATGCCCCACACAATTTGGCCCTCTCTGCTTTCCTGAAAAGTCTATCCTCAAAAGCACCTTTTTTCACTTTCGGCGCTGTTTGGAGCAAAAAAGACAAACGTCCAGCTTTTGCTGCCACAGCAAAGGTGCCAGCGGGGAAAAGTGATGCTGCTTCTCACTGCCTCCTGGAACCCCTTCAAATGCCCCACACAATTTGGCCCTCTCTGCTTTCCTGAAAAGTCTATCCTCAAAAGCACCTTTTTTCACTTTCGGCGCTGTTTGGAGCAAAAAAGACAAACGTCCAGCTTTTGCTGCCACAGCAAAGGTGCCAGCGGGGAAAAGTGATGCTGCTTCTCACTGCCTCCTGGAACCCCTTCAAATGCACCAGACAATTTGGCCCTCTCTGCTTTCCTGTGCACTCTATCCTCAAAAGCACCTTTTTTCACTTTCGGCGCTGTTTGGAGCAAAAAAGACAAACGTCCAGCTTTTGCTGCCACAGCAAAGGTGCCAGCGGGGAAAAGTGATGCTGCTTCTCACTGCCTCCTGCAACCCCTTCAAATGCCCCAGACAATTTGGCCCTCTCTGCTTTCCTGCGCACTCTATCCTCAAAAGCACCTGTTTTCACTTTCGGCGCTGTTTGGAGCAAAAAAGACAAACGTCCAGCTTTTGCTGCCACAGCAAAGGTGTCAGCGGGGAAAAGTGATGCTGCTTCTCACTGCCTCCTGGAACCCCTTCAAATGCCCCAGACAATTTGGCCCTCTCTGCTTTCCTGTGCACTCTATCCTCAAAAGCACCTTTTTTCACTTTCGGCGCTGTTTGGAGCAAAAAAGACAAACGTCCAGCTTTTGCTGCCACAGCAAAGGTGCCAGCGGGGAAAAGTGATGCTGGTCCTCAGTGGCTCCTGGAACCCCTTCAAATGCCCCACACAATTTGGCCCTCTCTGCTTTCCTGAAAAGTCTATCCTCAAAAGCACCTTTTTTCACTTTCGGCGCTGTTTGAAGCAAAAAGACAAACATCCAGCTTTTGCTACCACAGCAAAGGTGCCAGCGGCGAAAAATGATGCTGCTTCTCACTGCCACCTGGAACCCCTTCAAATGCCCCAGACAATTTGGCCCTCTCTGCTTTCCTGTGCACTCTATCCTCAAAAGCACCTTTTTCACTTTCGGCGCTGTTTGGATCAAAAAAGACAAACGTCCAGCTTTTGCTGCCACAGCAAAGGTGCCAGCGGGGAAAAGTGATGCTGCTTCTCACGCCTCCTGGAACCCCTTCAAATGCACCACACAATTTGGCCCTCTCTGCTTTCCTGAAAAGTCTATCCTCAAAAGCACCTTTTTTCCCTTTCGGCGCTGTTTGGAGCAAAAAAGACAAACGTCCAGCTTTTGCTGCCACAGCAAAGGTGCCAGCGGGGAAAAGTGATGCTGCTTCTCACTGCCTCCTGCAACCCCTTCAAATGCCCCAGACAATTTGGCCCTCTCTGCTTTCCTGCGCATTCCATCCTCAAAAGCACCTGTTTTCTCTTTCGGCGCTGTTTGGAGCAAAAAAGACAAACGTCCAGCTTTTGCTGCCACAGCAAAGGTGTCAGCGGGGAAAAGTGATGCTGCTTCTCACTGCCTCCCTGGAACCCCTTCAAATGCCCCACACAATTTGGCCCTCTCTGCTTTCCTGTGCACTCTATCCTCAAAAGCACCTTTTTTCACTTTCGGCGCTGTTTGGAGCAAAAAAGACAAACGTCCAGCTTTTGCTGCCACAGCAAAGGTGTCAGCGGGGAAAAGTGATGCTGCTTCTCACTGCCTCCTGCAACCCCTTCAAATGCCCCAGACAATTTGGCCCTCTCTGCTTTCCTGCGCATTCAATCCTCAAAAGCACCTGTTTTCTCTTTCGGCGCTGTTTGGAGCAAAAAAGACAAACGTCCAGCTTTTGCTGCCACAGCAAAGGTGTCAGCGGGGAAAAGTGATGCTGCTTCTCACTGCCTCCTGGAACCCCTTCAAATGCCCCACACAATTTGGGCCCTCTCTGCTTTCCTGTGCAGTCTATCCTCAAAAGCACCTTTTTTCACTTTCGGCGCTGTTTGGAGCAAAAAAGACAAACGTCCAGCTTTTGCTGCCACAGCAAAGGTGCCAGCGGGAAAAAGTGATGCTGGTCCTCAGTGGCTCCTGGAACCCCTTCAAATGCCCCACACAATTTGGCCCTCTCTGCTTTCCTGAAAAGTCTATCCTCAAAAGCACCTTTTTTCACTTTCGGCGCTGTTTGGAGCAAAAAAGACAAACGTCCAGCTTTTGCTGCCACAGCAAAGGTGCCAGCGGGGAAAAGTGATGCTGCTTCTCACTGCCTCCTGGAACCCCTTCAAATGCACCACACAATTTGGCCCTCTCTGCTTTCCTGAAAAGTCTATCCTCAAAAGCACCTTTTTTCCCTTTCGGCGCTGTTTGGAGCAAAAAAGACAAACGTCCAGCTTTTGCTGCCACAGCAAAGGTGCCAGCGGGGAAAAGTGATGCTGCTTCTCACTGCCTCCTGCAACCCCTTCAAATGCCCCAGACAATTTGGCCCTCTCTGCTTTCCTGCGCATTCCATCCTCAAAAGCACCTGTTTTCTCTTTCGGCGCTGTTTGGAGCAAAAAAGACAAACGTCCAGCTTTTTGCTGCCACAGCAAAGGTGTCAGCGGGGAAAAGTGATGCTGCTTCTCACTGCCTCCTGGAACCCCTTCAAATGCCCCACACAATTTGGCCCTCTCTGCTTTCCTGTGCACTCTATCCTCAAAAGCACCTTTTTTCACTTTCGGCGCTGTTTGGAGCAAAAAAGACAAACGTCCAGCTTTTGCTGCCACAGCAAAGGTGTCAGCGGGGAAAAGTGATGCTGCTTCTCACTGCCTCCTGCAACCCCTTCAAATGCCCCAGACAATTTGGCCCTCTCTGCTTTCCTGCGCATTCAATCCTCAAAAGCACCTGTTTTCTCTTTCGGCGCTGTTTGGAGCAAAAAAGACAAACGTCCAGCTTTTGCTGCCACAGCAAAGGTGTCAGCGGGGAAAAGTGATGCTGCTTCTCACTGCCTCCTGGAACCCCTTCAAATGCCCCACACAATTTGGCCCTCTCTGCTTTCCTGTGCAGTCTATCCTCAAAAGCACCTTTTTTCACTTTCGGCGCTGTTTGGAGCAAAAAAGACAAACGTCCAGCTTTTGCTGCCACAGCAAAGGTGCCAGCGGGAAAAAGTGATGCTGGTCCTCAGTGGCTCCTGGAACCCCTTCAAATGCCCCACACAATTTGGCCCTCTCTGCTTTCCTGAAAAGTCTATCCTCAAAAGCACCTTTTTTCACTTTCGGCGCTGTTTGAAGCAAAAAAGACAAACATCCAGCTTTTGCTGCCACAGCAAAGGTGCCAGCGGGGAAAAGTGATGCTGCTTCTCACTGCCTCCTGCAACCCCTTCAAATGCCCCACACAATTTGGCCCTCTCTGCTTTCCTGAAAAGTCTATCCTCAAAAGCACCTTTTTTCACTTTCGGCGCTGTTTGGAGCAAAAAAGACAAACGTCCAGCTTTTGCTGCCACAGCAAAGGTGCCAGCGGGGAAAAGTGATGCTGCTTCTCACTGCCTCCTGGAACCCCTTCAAATGCCCCACACAATTTGGCCCTCTCTGCTTTCCTGAAAAGTCTATCCTCAAAAGCACCTTTTTTCACTTTCGGCGCTGTTTGGAGCAAAAAAGACAAACGTCCAGCTTTTGCTGCCACAGCAAAGGTGCCAGCGGGGAAAAGTGATGCTGCTTCTCACTGCCTCCTGGAACCCCTTCAAATGCCCCAGACAATTTGGCCCTCTCTGCTTTCCTGCGCACTCTAGCCTCAAAAGCACCTTTTTTCACTTTCGGCGCTGTTTGGAGCAAAAAAGACAAACGTCCAGCTTTTGCTGCCACAGCAAAGGTGCCAGCGGGGAAAAGTGATGCTGCTTCTCACTGCCTCCTGGAACCCCTTCAAATGCCCCACACAATTTGGCCCTCTCTGCTTTCCTGCGCACGCTATCCTCAACAGCACCTTTTTTCACTTTCGGCGCTGTTTGGAGCAAAAAAGACAAACGTCCAGCTTTTGCTGCCACAGCAAAGGTGCCAGCGGGGAAAAGTGATGCTGCTTCTCACTGCCTCCTGGAACCCCTTCAAATGCCCCACACAATTTGACCCTCTCTGCTTTCCTGCGCACGCTATCCTCAAAAGCACCTTTTTTCACTTTTGGCGCTGTTTGGAGCAAAAAAGACAAACGTCCAGCTTTTGCTGCCACAGCAAAGGTGCCAGCGGGGAAAAGTGATGCTGCTTCTCACTGCCTCCTGGAACCCCTTCAAATGCCCCACACAATTTGGCCCTCTCTGCTTTCCTGAAAAGTCTATCCTCAAAAGCACCTTTTTTCACTTTCGGCGCTGTTTGGAGCAAAAAAGACAAACGTCCAGCTTTTGCTGCCACAGCAAAGGTGCCAGCGGGGAAAAATGATGCTGCTTCTCACTGCCACCTGGAACCCCTTCAAATGCCCCAGACAATTTGGCCCTCTCTGCTTTCCTGTGCACTCTATCCTCAAAAGCACCTTTTTTCACTTTCGGCGCTGTTTGGATCAAAAAAGACAAACGTCCAGCTTTTGCTGCCACAGCAAAGGTGCCAGCGGGGAAAAGTGATGCTGCTTCTCACTGCCTCCTGCAACCCCTTCAAATGCCCCACACAATTTGGCCCTCTCTGCTTTCCTGCGCACTCTATCCTCAAAAGCACCTGTTTTCACTTTCGGCGCTGTTTGGAGCAAAAAAGACAAACGTCCAGCTTTTGCTGCCACAGCAAAGGTGCCAGCGGGGAAAAGTGATGCTGCTTCTCACTGCCTCCTGGAACCCCTTCAAATGCCCCACACAATTTGGCCCTCTCTGCTTTCCTGCGCACTCTATCCTCAAAAGCACCTGTTTTCACTTTCGGCGCTGTTTGGAGCAAAAAAGACAAACGTCCAGCTTTTGCTGCCACAGCAAAGGTGCCAGCGGGGAAAAGTGATGCTGCTTCTCACTGCCTCCTGCAACCCCTTCAAATGCCCCAGACAATTTGGCCCTCTCTGCTTTCCTGCGCACTCTATCCTCAAAAGCACCTTTTTTCAATTTCGGCGCTGTTTGGAGCAAAAAAGACAAACGTCCAGCTTTTGCTGCCACAGCAAAGGTGCCAGCGGGGAAAAGTGATGCTGCTTCTCACTGCCTCCTGCAACCCCTTCAAATGCCCCACACAATTTGGCCCTCTCTGCTTTCCTGCGCACTCTATCCTCAAAAGCACCTGTTTTCACTTTCGGCGCTGTTTGGAGCAAAAAAGACAAACGTCCAGCTTTTGCTGCCACAGCAAAGGTGCCAGCGGGGAAAAGTGATGCTGCTTCTCACTGCCTCCTGGAACCCCTTCAAATGCCCCACACAATTTGGCCCTCTCTGCTTTCCTGCGCACTCTAGCCTCAAAAGCACCTTTTTTCACTTTCGGCGCTGTTTGGAGCAAAAAAGACAAACGTCCAGCTTTTGCTGCCACAGCAAAGGTGCCAGCGGGGAAAAGTGATGCTGCTTCTCACTGCCTCCTGGAACCCCTTCAAATGCCCCACACAATTTGGCCCTCTCTGCTTTCCTGCGCACGCTATCCTCAACAGCACCTTTTTTCACTTTCGGCGCTGTTTGGAGCAAAAAAGACAAACGTCCAGCTTTTGCTGCCACAGCAAAGGTGCCAGCGGGGAAAAGTGATGCTGCTTCTCACTGCCTCCTGGAACCCCTTCAAATGCCCCAGACAATTTGGCCCTCTCTGCTTTCCTGCGCACGCTATCCTCAAAAGCACCTTTTTTCACTTTTGGCGCTGTTTGGAGCAAAAAAGACCAACGTCCAGCTTTTGCTGCCACAGCAAAGGTGCCAGCGGGGAAAAGTGATGCTGCTTCTCACTGCCTCCTGGAACCCCTTCAAATGCCCCACACAATTTGGCCCTCTCTGCTTTCCTGCGCACTCTATCCTCAAAAGCACCTTTTTTCACTTTCGTCGCTGTTTGGAGCAAAAAAGACAAACGTCCAGCTTTTGCTGCCACAGCAAAGGTGCCAGCGGGGAAAAGTGATGCTGCTTCTCACTGCCTCCTGCAACCCCTTCAAATGCCCCACACAATTTGGCCCTCTCTGCTTTCCTGAAAAGTCTATCCTCAAAAGCACCTTTTTTCACTTTCAGCGCTGTTTGGAGCAAAAAAGACAAACGTCCAGCTTTTGCTGCCACAGCAAAGGTGCCAGCGGGGAAAAGTGATGCTGCTTCTCACTGCCTCCTGGAACCCCTTCAAATGCCCCACACAATTTGGCCCTCTCTGCTTTCCTGAAAAGTCTATCCTCAAAAGCACCTTTTTTCACTTTCGGCGCTGTTTGGAGCAAAAAAGACAAACGTCCAGCTTTTGCTGCCACAGCAAAGGTGCCAGCGGGGAAAAATGATGCTGCTTCTCACTGCCACCTGGAACCCCTTCAAATGCCCCAGACAATTTGGCCCTCTCTGCTTTCCTGTGCACTCTATCCTCAAAAGCACCTTTTTTCACTTTCGGCGCTGTTTGGATCAAAAAAGACAAACGTCCAGCTTTTGCTGCCACAGCAAAGGTGCCAGCGGGGAAAAGTGATGCTGCTTCTCACTGCCTCCTGGAACCCCTTCAAATGCACCACACAATTTGGCCCTCTCTGCTTTCCTGAAAAGTCTATCCTCAAAAGCACCTTTTTTCACTTTCGGCGCTGTTTGGAGCCAAAAAGACAAACGTCCAGCTTTTGCTGCCACAGCAAAGGTGCCAGCGGGGAAAAGTGATGCTGCTTCTCACTGCCTCCTGGAACCCCTTCAAATGCCCCAGACAATTTGGCCCTCTCTGCTTTCCTGCGCACTCTAGCCTCAAAAGCACCTTTTTTCACTTTCGGCGCTGTTTGGAGCAAAAAAGACAAACGTCCAGCTTTTGCTGCCACAGCAAAGGTGCCAGCGGGGAAAAGTGATGCTGCTTCTCACTGCCTCCTGGAACCCCTTCAATTGCCCCAGACAATTTGGCCCTCTCTGCTTTCCTGAAAAGTCTATCCTCAAAAGCACCTTTTTTCACTTTCGGCGCTGTTTGGAGCAAAAAAGACAAACGTCCAGCTTTTGCTGCCACAGCAAAGGTGCCAGCGGGGAAAAATGATGCTGCTTCTCACTGCCACCTGGAACCCCTTCAAATGCCCCAGACAATTTGGCCCTCTCTGCTTTCCTGCGCACGCTATCCTCAAAAGCACCTTTTTTCACTTTCGGCGCTGTTTGGATCAAAAAAGACAAACGTCCAGCTTTTGCTGCCACAGCAAAGGTGCCAGCGGGGAAAAGTGATGCTGCTTCTCACTGCCTCCTGGAACCCCTTCAAATGCACCACACAATTTGGCCCTCTCTGCTTTCCTGAAAAGTCTATCCTCAAAAGCACCTTTTTTCACTTTCGGCGCTGTTTGGAGCCAAAAAGACAAACGTCCAGCTTTTGCTGCCACAGCAAAGGTGCCAGCGGGGAAAAGTGATGCTGCTTCTCACTGCCTCCTGGAACCCCTTCAAATGCCCCAGACAATTTGGCCCTCTCTGCTTTCCTGCGCACTCTATCCTCAAAAGCACCTGTTTTCACTTTCGGCGCTGTTTGGAGCCAAAAAGACAAACGTCCAGCTTTTGCTGCCACAGCAAAGGTGCCAGCGGGGAAAAGTGATGCTGCTTCTCACTGCCTCCTGGAACCCCTTCAAATGCCCCACACAATTTGGCCCTCTCTGCTTTCCTGTGCACTCTATCCTCAAAAGCACCTTTTTTCACTTTCGGCGCTGTTTGGAGCAAAAAAGACAAACGTCCAGCTTTTGCTGCCACAGCAAAGGTGCCAGCGGGGAAAAGTGATGCTGCTTCTCACTGCCTCCTGGAACCCCTTCAAATGCCCCAGACAATTTGGCCCTCTCTGCTTTCCTGCGCACTCTAGCCTCAAAAGCACCTTTTTTCACTTTTGGCACTGTTTGGAGCAAAAAAGACAAACGTCCAGCTTTTGCTGCAACAGCAAAGGTGCCAGCGGGGAAAAGTGATGCTGCTTCTCACTGCCTCCTGGAACCCCTTCAATTGCCCCAGACAATTTGGCCCTCTCTG
The DNA here is from genome assembly GCF_965231255.1 of Vanellus vanellus. Taxonomy (NCBI): domain Eukaryota; kingdom Metazoa; phylum Chordata; class Aves; order Charadriiformes; family Charadriidae; genus Vanellus; species Vanellus vanellus. The sequence goes on from NW_028127760.1 coordinate 26,739, forward strand.
CTTTCCTGAAAAGTCTATCCTCAAAAGCACCTTTTTTCACTTTCGGCGCTGTTTGGAGCAAAAAAGACAAACGTCCAGCTTTTGCTGCCACAGCAAAGGTGCCAGCGGGGAAAAATGATGCTGCTTCTCACTGCCACCTGGAACCCCTTCAAATGCCCCAGACAATTTGGCCCTCTCTGCTTTCCTGCGCACGCTATCCTCAAAAGCACCTTTTTTCACTTTCGGCGCTGTTTGGAGCAAAAAAGACAAACGTCCAGCTTTTGCTGCCACAGCAAAGGTGCCAGCGGGGAAAAGTGATGCTGCTTCTCACTGCCTCCTGGAACCCCTTCAAATGCCCCAGACAATTTGGCCCTCTCTGCTTTCCTGCGCACGCTATCCTCAAAAGCACCTTTTTTCACTTTCGGCGCTGTTTGGAGCAAAAAAGACAAACGTCCAGCTTTTGCTGCCACAGCAAAGGTGCCAGCGGGGAAAAGTGATGCTGCTTCTCACTGCCTCCTGGAACCCCTTCAAATGCCCCACACAATTTGGCCCTCTCTGCTTTCCTGCGCACTCTATCCTCAAAAGCACCTGTTTTCACTTTCGGCGCTGTTTGGAGCAAAAAAGACAAACGTCCAGCTTTTGCTGCCACAGCAAAGGTGTCAGCGGGGAAAAGTGATGCTGCTTCTCACTGCCTCCTGGAACCCCTTCAAATGCCCCACACAATTTGGCCCTCTCTGCTTTCCTGAAAAGTCTATCCTCAAAAGCACCTTTTTTCACTTTCGGCGCTGTTTGGAGCAAAAAAGACAAACATCCAGCTTTTGCTGCCACAGCAAAGGTGCCAGCGGGGAAAAGTGATGCTGCTTCTCACTGCCTCCTGGAACCCCTTCAAATGCCCCAGACAATTTGGCCCTCTCTGCTTTCCTGCGCACTCTAGCCTCAAAAGCACCTTTTTTCACTTTCGGTGCTGTTTGGAGCAAAAAAGACAAACGTCCAGCTTTTGCTGCCACAGCAAAGGTGCCAGCGGGGAAAAGTGATGCTGCTTCTCACTGCCTCCTGCAACCCCTTCAAATGCCCCACACAATTTGGCCCTCTCTGCTTTCCTGCGCACTCTATCCTCAAAAGCACCTTTTTTCACTTTCGGCGCTGTTTGGAGCAAAAAAGACAAACGTCCAGCTTTTGCTGTCACAGCAAAGGTGCCAGCGGGGAAAAGTGATGCTGCTTCTCACTGCCTCCTGGAACCCCTTCAAATGCCCCAGACAATTTGGCCCTCTCTGCTTTCCTGCGCACTCTATCCTCAAAAGCACCTTTTTTCACTTTCGCCGCTGTTTGGAGCAAAAAAGACAAACGTCCAGCTTTTGCTGCCACAGCAAAGGTGCCAGCGGGGAAAAGTGATGCTGCTTCTCACTGCCTCCTGGAACCCCTTCAAATGCCCCACACAATTTGGCCCTCTCTGCTTTCCTGAAAAGTCTATCCTCAAAAGCACCTTTTTTCACTTTAGGCGCTGTTTGGAGCAAAAAAGACAAACGTCCAGCTTTTGCTGCCACAGCAAAGGTGCCAGCGGGGAAAAGTGATGCTGCTTCTCACTGCCACCTGGAACCCCTTCAAATGCCCCAGACAATTTGGCCCTCTCTGCTTTCCTGCGCACTCTATCCTCAAAAGCACCTTTTTTCACTTTCGGCGCTGTTTGGATCAAAAAAGACAAACGTCCAGCTTTTGCTGCCACAGCAAAGGTGCCAGCGGGGAAAAGTGATGCTGCTTCTCACTGCCTCCTAGAACCCCTTCAAATGCACCACACAATTTGGCCCTCTCTGCTTTCCTGAAAAGTCTATCCTCAAAAGCACCTTTTTTCACTTTCGGTGCTGTTTGGAGCAAAAAAGACAAACGTCCAGCTTTTGCTGCCACAGCAAAGGTGCCAGCGGGGAAAAGTGATGCTGCTTCTCACTGCCTCCTGCAACCCCTTCAAATGCCCCAGACAATTTGGCCCTCTCTGCTTTCCTGCGCACTCTATCCTCAAAAGCACCTGTTTTCACTTTCGGCGCTGTTTGGAGCAAAAAAGACAAACGTCCAGCTTTTGCTGCCACAGCAAAGGTGTCAGCGGGGAAAAGTGATGCTGCTTCTCACTGCCTCCTGGAACCCCTTCAAATGCCCCACACAATTTAGCCCTCTCTGCTTTCCTGTGCACTCTATCCTCAAAAGCACTTTTTTTCACTTTCGGCGCTGTTTGGAGCAAAAAAGACAAACGTCCAGCTTTTGCTGCCACAGCAAAGGTGCCAGCGGGGAAAAGTGATGCTGGTCCTCACTGCCTCCTGGAACCCCTTCAAATGCCCCAGACAATTTGGCCCTCTCTGCTTTCCTGCGCACTCTATCCTCAAAAGCACCTTTTTTCACTTTCGGTGCTGTTTGGAGCAAAAAAGACAAACGTCCAGCTTTTGCTGCCACAGCAAAGGTGCCAGCGGGGAAAAGTGATGCTGCTTCTCACTGCCTCCTGGAACCCCTTCAAATGCCCCAGACAATTTGGCCCTCTCTGTTTTCCTGCGCACTCTATCCTCAAAAGCAACTTTTTTCACTTTCGGCGCTGTTTGGAGCAAAAAAGACAAACGTCCAGCTTTTGCTGCCACAGCAAAGGTGCCAGCGGGGAAAAGTGATGCTGGTCCTCACTGCCTCCTGGAACCCCTTCAAATGCCCCAGACAATTTGGCCCTCTCTGCTTTCCTGAAAAGTCTATCCTCAAAAGCACCTTTTTTCACTTTCGGCGCTGTTTGAAGCAAAAAAGACAAACGTCCAGCTTTTGCTGCCACAGCAAAGGTGCCAGCGGGGAAAAGTGATGCTGCTTCTCACTGCCTCCTGGGACCCCTTCAAATGCCCCAGACAATTTGGCCCTCTCTGCTTTCCTGAAAAGTCTATCCTCAAAAGCACCTTTTTTCACTTTCGGCGCTGTTTGGAGCAAAAAAGACAAACGTCCAGCTTTTGCTGCCACAGCAAAGGTGCCAGCGGGGAAAAGTGATGCTGCTTCTCACTGCCTCCTGGGACCCCTTCAAATGCCCCACACAATTTGGCCCTCTCTGCTTTCCTGCGCACTCTATCCTCAAAAGCACCCTTTTTCACTTTCGCCGCTGTTTGGAGCAAAAAAGACAAACGTCCAGCTTTTGCTGCCACAGCAAAGGTGCCAGCGGGGAAAAGTGATGCTGGTCCTCACTGCCTCCTGGAACCCCTTCAAATGCCCCAGACAATTTGGCCCTCTCTGCTTTCCTGAAAAGGCTATCCTCAAAAGCACCTTTTTTCACTTTCGGCGCTGTTTGGAGCAAAAAAGACAAACGTCCAGCTTTTGCTGCCACAGCAAAGGTGCCAGCGGGGAAAAGTGATGCTGCTTCTCACTGCCTCCTGGAACCCCTTCAAATGCCCCAGACAATTTGGCCCTCTCTGCTTTCCTGCGCACTCTAGCCTCAAAAGCACCTTTTTTCACTTTCGGCGCTGTTTGGAGCAAAAAAGACAAACGTCCAGCTTTTGCTGCCACAGCAAAGGTGCCAGCGGGGAAAAGTGATGCTGCTTCTCACTGCCTCCTGGAACCCCTTCAAATGCCCCAGACAATTTGGCCCTCTCTGCTTTCCTGAAAAGTCTATCCTCAAAAGCACCTTTTTTCACTTTCAGCGCTGTTTGGAGCAAAAAAGACAAACGTCCAGCTTTTGCTGCCACAGCAAAGGTGCCAGCGGGGAAAAGTGATGCTGCTTCTCACTGCCTCCTGGAACCCCTTCAAATGCCCCACACAATTTGGCCCTCTCTGCTTTCCTGAAAAGTCTATCCTCAAAAGCACCTTTTTTCACTTTCGGCGCTGTTTGGAGCAAAAAAGACAAACGTCCAGCTTTTGCTGCCACAGCAAAGGTGCCAGCGGGGAAAAATGATGCTGCTTCTCACTGCCACCTGGAACCCCTTCAAATGCCCCAGACAATTTGGCCCTCTCTGCTTTCCTGTGCACTCTATCCTCAAAAGCACCTTTTTTCACTTTCGGCGCTGTTTGGATCAAAAAAGACAAACGTCCAGCTTTTGCTGCCACAGCAAAGGTGCCAGCGGGGAAAAGTGATGCTGCTTCTCACTGCCTCCTAGAACCCCTTCAAATGCACCACACAATTTGGCCCTCTCTGCTTTCCTGAAAAGTCTATCCTCAAAAGCACCTTTTTTCACTTTCGGCGCTGTTTGGAGCAAAAAAGACAAACGTCCAGCTTTTGCTGCCACAGCAAAGGTGCCAGCGGGGAAAAGTGATGCTGCTTCTCACTGCCTCCTGGAACCCCTTCAAATGCCCCAGACAATTTGGCCCTCTCTGCTTTCCTGCGCACTCTATCCTCAAAAGCACCTGTTTTCACTTTCGGCGCTGTTTGGAGCAAAAAAGACAAACGTCCAGCTTTTGCTGCCACAGCAAAGGTGTCAGCGGGGAAAAGTGATGCTGCTTCTCACTGCCTCCTGGAACCCCTTCAAATGCCCCACACAATTTAGCCCTCTCTGCTTTCCTGTGCACTCTATCCTCAAAAGCACCTTTTTTCACTTTCGGCGCTGTTTGGAGCAAAAAAGACAAACGTCCAGCTTTTGCTGCCACAGCAAAGGTGCCAGCGGGGAAAAGTGATGCTGCTTCTCACTGCCTCCTGGAACCCCTTCAAATGCCCCAGACAATTTGGCCCTCTCTGCTTTCCTGTGCACTCTATCCTCAAAAGCACCTTTTTTCACTTTCGGCGCTGTTTGGAGCAAAAAAGACAAACGTCCAGCTTTTGCTGCCACAGCAAAGGTGCCAGCGGGGAAAAGTGATGCTGCTTCTCACTGCCTCCTGCAACCCCTTCAAATGCCCCAGACAATTTGGCCCTCTCTGTTTTCCTGCGCACTCTATCCTCAAAAGCACCTTTTTTCACTTTCGGCGCTGTTTGATGCAAAAAAGACAAACGTCCAGCTTTTGCTGCCACAGCAAAGGTGCCAGCGGGGAAAAGTGATGCTGGTCCTCACTGCCTCCTGGAACCCCTTCAAATGCCCCAGACAATTTGGCCCTCTCTGCTTTCCTGAAAAGTCTATCCTCAAAAGCACCTTTTTTCACTTTCGGCGCTGTTTGAAGCAAAAAAGACAAACGTCCAGCTTTTGCTGCCACAGCAAAGGTGCCAGCGGGGAAAAGTGATGCTGCTTCTCACTGCCTCCTGGGACCCCTTCAAATGCCCCAGACAATTTGGCCCTCTCTGCTTTCCTGAAAAGTCTATCCTCAAAAGCACCTTTTTTCACTTTCGGCGCTGTTTGGAGCAAAAAAGACAAACGTCCAGCTTTTGCTGCCACAGCAAAGGTGCCAGCGGGGAAAAGTGATGCTGCTTCTCACTGCCTCCTGGAACCCCTTCAAATGCCCCACACAATTTGGCCCTCTCTGCTTTCCTGAAAAGTCTATCCTCAAAAGCACCTTTTTTCACTTTCGGCGCTGTTTGGAGCAAAAAAGACAAACGTCCAGCTTTTGCTGCCACAGCAAAGGTGCCAGCGGGGAAAAATGATGCTGCTTCTCACTGCCACCTGGAACCCCTTCAAATGCCCCAGACAATTTGGCCCTCTCTGCTTTCCTGCGCACTCTAGCCTCAAAAGCACCTGTTTTCACTTTCGGCGCCCTCCGGAGCAAAAAAGACAAATGTCCAGCTTTTGCTGCCACAGCAAAGGTGCCAGCGGGGAAAAGTGATGCTGCTTCTCACTGCCTCCTGGAACCCCTTCAAATGCCCCAGACAATTTGGCCCTCTCTGCTTTCCTGAAAAGTCTATCCTCAAAAGCACCTTTTTTCACTTTCGGCGCTGTTTGGAGCAAAAAAGACAAACGTCCAGCTTTTGCTGCCACAGCAAAGGTGCCAGCGGGGAAAAGTGATGCTGCTTCTCACTGCCTCCTGGAACCCCTTCAAATGCTCCAGACAATTTGGCCCTCTCTGCTTTCCTGCGCACTCTATCCTCAAAAGCACCTGTTTTCACTTTCGGCGCTGTTTGGAGCAAAAAAGACAAACGTCCAGCTTTTGCTGCCACAGCAAAGGTGTCAGCGGGGAAAAGTGATGCTGCTTCTCACTGCCTCCTGGAACCCCTTCAAATGCCCCACACAATTTGGCCCTCTCTGCTTTCCTGAAAAGTCTATCCTCAAAAGCACCTTTTTTCACTTTCGGCGCTGTTTGGAGCAAAAAAGACAAACGTCCAGCTTTTGCTGCCACAGCAAAGGTGCCAGCGGGGAAAAGTGATGCTGCTTCTCACTGCCTCCTGGAACCCCTTCAAATGCCCCAGACAATTTGGCCCTCTCTGCTTTCCTGCGCACTCTAGCCTCAAAAGCACCTTTTTTCACTTTCGGCGCTGTTTGGAGCAAAAAAGACAAACGTCCAGCTTTTGCTGCCACAGCAAAGGTGCCAGCGGGGAAAAGTGATGCTGGTCCTCACTGCCTCCTGGAACCCCTTCAAATGCCCCACACAATTTGGCCCTCTCTGCTTTCCTGCGCACTCTATCCTCAAAAGCACCTTTTTTCACTTTCGGCGCTGTTTGGAGCAAAAAAGACAAACGTCCAGCTTTTGCTGCCATAGCAAAGGTGCCAGCGGGGAAAAGTGATGCTGCTTCTCACTGCCTCCTGGAACCCCTTCAAATGCCCCACACAATTTGGCCCTCTCTGCTTTCCTGCGCACTCTATCCTCAAAAGCACCTTTTTTCACTTTCGGCGCTGTTTGGAGCAAAAAAGACAAACGTCCAGCTTTTGCTGCCACAGCAAAGGTGCCAGCGGGGAAAAGTGATGCTGCTTCTCACTGCCTCCTGCAACCCCTTCAAATGCCCCACACAATTTGGCCCTCTCTGCTTTCCTGCGCACTCTATCCTCAAAAGCACCTTTTTTCACTTTCGGCGCTGTTTGGAGCAAAAAAGACAAACGTCCAGCTTTTGCTGCCACAGCAAAGGTGCCAGCGGGGAAAAGTGATGCTGCTTCTCACTGCCTCCTGGAACCCCTTCAAATGCCCCACACAATTTGGCCCTCTCTGCTTTCCTGAAAAGTCTATCCTCAAAAGCACCTTTTTTCACTTTCGGCGCTGTTTGAAGCAAAAAAGACAAACGTCCAGCTTTTGCTGCCACAGCAAAGGTGCCAGCGGGGAAAAGTGATGCTGCTTCTCACTGCCTCCTGGAACCCCTTCAAATGCCCCAGACAATTTGGCCCTCTCTGCTTTCCTGAAAAGTCTATCCTCAAAAGCACCTTTTTTCACTTTCGGCGCTGTTTGGAGCAAAAAAGACAAACGTCCAGCTTTTGCTGCCACAGCAAAGGTGCCAGCGGGGAAAAATGATGCTGCTTCTCACTGCCACCTGGAACCCCTTCAAATGCCCCAGACAATTTGGCCCTCTCTGCTTTCCTGCGCACTCTAGCCTCAAAAGCACCTGTTTTCACTTTCGGCGCCCTCCGGAGCAAAAAAGAAAAACGTCCAGCTTTTGCTGCCACAGCAAAGGTGCCAGCGGGGAAAAGTGATGCTGCTTCTCACTGCCTCCTGGAACCCCTTCAAATGCCCCAGACAATTTGGCCCTCTCTGCTTTCCTGAAAAGACTATCCTCAAAAGCACCTTCTTTCACTTTCGGCGCTGTTTGGAGCAAAAAAGACAAACGTCCAGCTTTTGCTGCCACAGCAAAGGTGTCAGCGGGGAAAAGTGATGCTGCTTCTCACTGCCTCCTGGAACCCCTTCAAATGCCCCACACAATTTGGCCCTCTCTGCTTTCCTGAGAAGTCTATCCTCAAAAGCACCTTTTTTCACTTTCGGCGCTGTTTGGAGCAAAAAAGACAAACGTCCAGCTTTTGCTGCCACAGCAAAGGTGCCAGCGGGGAAAAGTGATGCTGGTCCTCACTGCCTCCTGGAACCCCTTCAAATGCCCCACACAATTTGGCCCTCTCTGCTTTCCTGCGCACTCTATCCTCAAAAGCACCTTTTTTCACTTTCGGCGCTGTTTGGAGCAAAAAAGACAAACGTCCAGCTTTTGATGCCACAGCAAAGGTGCCAGCGGGGAAAAGTGATGCTGCTTCTCACTGCCTCCTGCAACCCCTTCAAATGCCCCACACAATTTGGCCCTCTCTGCTTTCCTGCGCACTCTATCCTCAAAAGCACCTTTTTTCACTTTCGGCGCTGTTTGGAGCAAAAAAGACAAACGTCCAGCTTTTGCTGCCACAGCAAAGGTGCCAGCGGGGAAAAGTGATGCTGCTTCTCACTGCCTCCTGCAACCCCTTCCAATGCCCCACACAATTTGGCCCTCTCTGCTTTCCTGCGCACTCTATCCTCAAAAGCACCTTTTTTCACTTTCGGCGCTGTTTGGAGCAAAAAAGACAAACGTCCAGCTTTTGCTGCCACAGCAAAGGTGCCAGCGGGGAAAAGTGATGCTGCTTCTCACTGCCTCCTGCAACCCCTTCAAATGCCCCACACAATTTGGCCCTCTCTGCTTTCCTGAAAAGTCTATCCTCAAAAGCACCTTTTTTCACTTTCGGCGCTGTTTGAAGCAAAAAAGAAAAACGTCCAGCTTTTGCTGCCACAGCAAAGGTGCCAGCGGGGAAAAGTGATGCTGCTTCTCACTGCATCCTGGAACCCCTTCAAATGCCCCACACAATTTGGCCCTCTCTGCTTTCCTGCGCACGCTATCCTCAAAAGCACCTTTTTTCACTTTCGGCGCTGTTTGGAGCAAAAAAGACAAACGTCCAGCTTTTGCTGCCACAGCAAAGGTGCCAGCGGGGAAAAGTGATGCTGGTCCTCAGTGGCTCCTGGAACCCCTTCAAATGCCCCAGAAAATTTGGCCCTCTCTGCTTTCCTGAAAAGTCTATCCTCAAAAGCACCTTTTTTCACTTTCGGTGCTGTTTGAAGCAAAAAAGACAAACGTCCAGCTTTTGCTGCCACAGCAAAGGTGCCAGCGGGGAAAAGTGATGCTGCTTCTCACTGCCTCCTGGAACCCCTTCAAATGCCCCACACAATTTGGCCCTCTCTGCTTTCCTGCGCACGCTATCCTCAAAAGCACCTTTTTTCACTTTCGGCGCTGTTTGGAGCAAAAAAGACAAACGTCCAGCTTTTGCTGCCACAGCAAAGGTGCCAGCGGGGAAAAGTGATGCTGCTTCTCACTGCCTCCTGGAACCCCTTCAAATGCCCCACACAATTTGGCCCTCTCTGCTTTCCTGCGCACTCTATCCTCAAAAGCACCTTTTTTCACTTTCGGCGCTGTTTGGAGCAAAAAAGACAAACGTCCAGCTTTTGCTGCCACAGCAAAGGTGCCAGCGGGGAAAAGTGATGCTGCTTCTCACTGCCTCCTGCAACCCCTTCAAATGCCCCAGACAATTTGGCCCTCTCTGCTTTCCTGAAAAGTCTATCCTCAAAAGCACCTTTTTTCACTTTCGGCGCTGTTTGGAGCAAAAAAGACAAACGTCCAGCTTTTGCTGCCACAGCAAAGGTGCCAGCGGGGAAAAGTGATGCTGCTTCTCACTGCCTCCTGGAACCCCTTCAAATGCCCCACACAATTTGGCCCTCTCTGCTTTCCTGAAAAGTCTATCCTCAAAAGCACCTTTTTTCACTTTCGGCGCTGTTTGGAGCAAAAAAGACAAACGTCCAGCTTTTGCTGCCACAGCAAAGGTGCCAGCGGGGAAAAGTGATGCTGCTTCTCACTGCCTCCTGCAACCCCTTCAAATGCCCCACAGAATTTGGCCCTCTCTGCTTTCCTGCGCACTCTATCCTCAAAAGCACCTTTTTTCACTTTCGGCGCTGTTTGGAGCAAAAAAGACAAACGTCCAGCTTTTGCTGCCACAGCAAAGGTGCCAGCGGGGAAAAGTGATGCTGCTTCTCACTGCCTCCTGGAACCCCTTCAAATGCCCCAGACAATTTGGCCCTGTCTGCTTTCCTGTGAAGTCTATCCTCAAAAGCACCTTTTTTCACTTTCGGCGCTGTTTGGAGCAAAAAAGACAAACGTCCAGCTTTTGCTGCCACAGCAAAGGTGCCAGCGGGGAAAAGTGATGCTGCTTCTCACTGCCTCCTGGAACCCCTTCAAATGCCCCAGACAATTTGGCCCTCTCTGCTTTCCTGCGCACTCTATCCTCAAAAGCACCTTTTTTCACTTTCGGCGCTGTTTGGAGCAAAAAAGACAAACGTCCAGCTTTTGCTGCCACAGCAAAGGTGCCAGCGGGGAAAAGTGATGCTGCTTCTCACTGCCTCCTGGAACCCCTTCAAATGCCCCAGACATTTTGGCCCTCTCTGCTTTCCTGCGCACTCTATCCTCAAAAGCACCTGTTTTCACTTTCGGCGCTGTTTGGAGCAAAAAAGACAAACGTCCAGCTTTTGCTGCCACAGCAAAGGTGCCAGCGGGGAAAAGTGATGCTGCTTCTCACTGCCTCCTGGAACCCCTTCAAATGCCCCACACAATTTGGCCCTCTCTGCTTTCCTGAAAAGTCTATCCTCAAAAGCACCTTTTTTCACTTTCGGCGCTGTTTGCAGCAAAGAAGACAAACGTCCAGCTTTTGCTGCCACAGCAAAGGTGCCAGCGGGGAAAAGTGATGCTGCTTCTCACTGCCTCCTGGAACCCCTTCAAATGCCCCACACAATTTGGCCCTCTCTGCTTTCCTGAAAAGTCTATCCTCAAAAGCACCTTTTTTCACTTTCGGCGCTGTTTGGAGCAAAAAAGACAAACGTCCAGCTTTTGCTGCCACAGCAAAGGTGCCAGCGGGGAAAAGTGATGCTGCTTCTCACTGCATCCTGGAACCCCTTCAAATGCCCCACACAATTTGGCCCTCTCTGCTTTCCTGCGCACGCTATCCTCAAAAGCACCTTTTTTCACTTTCGGCGCTGTTTGGAGCAAAAAAGACAAACGTCCAGCTTTTGCTGCCACAGCAAAGGTGCCAGCGGGGAAAAGTGATGCTGGTCCTCAGTGGCTCCTGGAACCCCTTCAAATGCCCCAGACAATTTGGCCCTCTCTGCTTTCCTGTGCACTCTATCCTCAAAAGCACCTTTTTTCACTTTCGGTGCTGTTTGGAGCAAAAAAGAAAAACGTCCAGCTTTTGCTGCCACAGCAAAGGTGCCAGCGGGGAAAAGTGATGCTGCTTCTCACTGCCTCCTGGAACCCCTTCAAATGCCCCAGACAATTTGGCCCTCTCTGCTTTCCTGAAAAGTCTATCCTCAAAAGCACCTTTTTTCACTTTCGGCGCTGTTTGGAGCAAAAAAGACAAACGTCCAGCTTTTGCTGCCACAGCAAATGTGCCAGCTGGGAAAAGTGATGCTGCTTCTCACTGCCTCCTGCAACCCCTTCAAATGCCCCAGACAATTTGGCCCTCTCTGCTTTCCTGCGCACTCTATCCTCAAAAGCACCTTTTTTCACTTTCGGCGCTGTTTGGAGCAAAAAAGACAAACGTCCAGCTTTTGCTGCCACAGCAAAGGTGCCAGCGGGGAAAAGTGATGCTGCTTCTCACTGCCTCCTGGAACCCCTTCAAATGCCCCACACAATTTGGCCCTCTCTGCTTTCCTGAAAAGTCTATCCTCAAAAGCACCTTTTTTCACTTTCGGCGCTGTTTGGAGCAAAAAAGACAAACGTCCAGCTTTTGCTGCCACAGCAAAGGTGCCAGGGGGGAAAAGTGATGCTGCTTCTCACTGCCTCCTGCAACCCCTTCAAATGCCCCACACAATTTGGCCCTCTCTGCTTTCCTGAGAAGTCTATCCTCAAAAGCACCTTTTTTCACTTTCGGCGCTGTTTGGAGCAAAAAAGACAAACGTCCAGCTTTTGCTGCCACAGCAAAGGTGCCAGCGGGGAAAAGTGATGCTGCTTCTCACTGCCTCCTGGAACCCCTTCAAATGCCCCACACAATTTGGCCCTCTCTGCTTTCCTGCGCACTCTATCCTCAAAAGCACCTTTTTTCACTTTCGGCGCTGTTTGGAGCAAAAAAGACAAACGTCCAGCTTTTGCTGCCACAGCAAAGGTGCCAGCGGGGAAAAGTGATGCTGCTTCTCACTGCCTCCTGGAACCCCTTCAAATGCCCCACACAATTTGGCCCTCTCTGCTTTCCTGCGCACTCTATCCTCAAAAGCACCTTTTTTCACTTTCGGCGCTGTTTGGAGCAAAAAAGACAAACGTCCAGCTTTTGCTGCCACAGCAAAGGTGCCAGCGGGGAAAAGTGATGCTGCTTCTCACTGCCTCCTGGAACCCCTTCAAATGCCCCAGACAATTTGGCCCTCTCTGCTTTCCTGCGCACGCTATCCTCAAAAGCACCTTTTTTCACTTTCGGCGCTGTTTGGAGCAAAAAAGAAAAACGTCCAGCTTTTGCTGCCACAGCAAAGGTGCCAGCGGGGAAAAGTGATGCTGCTTCTCACTGCCTCCTGGAACCCCTTCAAATGCCCCACACAATTTGGCCCTCTCTGCTTTCCTGAAAAGTCTATCCTCAAAAGCACCTTTTTTCACTTTCGGCGCTGTTTGGAGCAAAAAAGACAAACGTCCAGCTTTTGCTGCCACAGCAAAGGTGCCAGCGGGGAAAAGTGATGCTGGTCCTCAGTGGCTCCTGGAACCCCTTCAAATGCCCCAGACAATTTGGCCCTCTCTGCTTTCCTGAAAAGTCTATCCTCAAAAGCACCTTTTTTCACTTTCGGTGCTGTTTGAAGCAAAAAAGACAAACGTCCAGCTTTTGCTGCCACAGCAAAGGTGCCAGCGGGGAAAAGTGATGCTGCTTCTCACTGCCTCCTGGAACCCCTTCAAATGCCCCACACAATTTGGCCCTCTCTGCTTTCCTGCGCACGCTATCCTCAAAAGCACCTTTTTTCACTTTCGGCGCTGTTTGGAGCAAAAAAGACAAACGTCCAGCTTTTGCTGCCACAGCAAAGGTGCCAGCGGGGAAAAGTGATGCTGCTTCTCACTGCCTCCTGCAACCCCTTCAAATGCCCCACACAATTTGGCCCTCTCTGCTTTCCTGCGCACTCTATCCTCAAAAGCACCTTTTTTTCACTTTCGGCGCTGTTTGGAGCAAAAAAGACAAACGTCCAGCTTTTGCTGCCACAGCAAAGGTGCCAGCGGGGAAAAGTGATGCTGCTTCTCACTGCCTCCTGGAACCCCTTCAAATGCCCCACACAATTTGGCCCTCTCTGCTTTCCTGAAAAGTCTATCCTCAAAAGCACCTTTTTTCACTTTTGGCGCTGTTTGGAGCAAAAAAGAAAAACGTCCAGCTTTTGCTGCCACAGCAAAGGTGCCAGCGGGGAAAAGTGATGCTGCTTCTCACTGCCTCCTGGAACCCCTTCAAATGCCCCAGACAATTTGGCCCTCTCTGCTTTCCTGCGCACTCTAGCCTCAAAAGCACCTTTTTTCACTTTCGGCGCTGTTTGGAGCAAAAAAGACAAACGTCCAGCTTTTGCTGCCACAGCAAAGGTGCCAGCGGGGAAAAGTGATGCTGCTTCTCACTGCCTCCTGCAACCCCTTCAAATGCCCCACACAATTTGGCCCTCTCTGCTTTCCTGCGCACTCTATCCTCAAAAGCACCTTTTTTCACTTTCGGCGCTGTTTGGAGCAAAAAAGACAAACGTCCAGCTTTTGCTGCCACAGCAAAGGTGCCAGCGGGGAAAAGTGATGCTGCTTCTCACTGCCTCCTGGAACCCCTTCAAATGCCCCACACAATTTGGCCCTCTCTGCTTTCCTGCGCACTCTATCCTCAAAAGCACCTTTTTTCACTTTCGGCGCTGTTTGGAGCAAAAAAGACAAACGTCCAGCTTTTGCTGCCACAGCAAAGGTGCCAGCGGGGAAAAGTGATGCTGCTTCTCACTGCCTCCTGCAACCCCTTCAAATGCCCCACACAATTTGGCCCTCTCTGCTTTCCTGCGCACTCTATCCTCAAAAGCACCTTTTTTCACTTTCGGCGCTGTTTGGAGCAAAAAAGACAAACGTCCAGCTTTTGCTGCCACAGCAAAGGTGCCAGCGGGGAAAAGTGATGCTGCTTCTCACTGCCTCCTGGAACCCCTTCAAATGCCCCAGACAATTTGGCCCTCTCTGCTTTCCTGAAAAGTCTATCCTCAAAAGCACCTTTTTTCACTTTCGGCGCTGTTTGAAGCAAAAAAGACAAACGTCCAGCTTTTGCTGCCACAGCAAAGGTGCCAGCGGGGAAAAGTGATGCTGCTTCTCACTGCCTCCTGGAACCCCTTCAAATGCCCCAGACAATTTGGCCCTCTCTGCTTTCCTGAAAAGTCTATCCTCAAAAGCACCTTTTTTCACTTTCGGCGCTGTTTGGAGCAAAAAAGACAAACGTCCAGCTTTTGCTGCCACAGCAAAGGTGCCAGCGGGGAAAAATGATGCTGCTTCTCACTGCCACCTGGAACCCCTTCAAATGCCCCAGACAATTTGGCCCTCTCTGCTTTCCTGCGCACTCTAGCCTCAAAAGCACCTGTTTTCACTTTCGGCGCCCTCCGGAGCAAAAAAGAAAAACGTCCAGCTTTTGCTGCCACAGCAAAGGTGCCAGCGGGGAAAAGTGATGCTGCTTCTCACTGCCTCCTGGAACCCCTTCAAATGCCCCAGACAATTTGGCCCTCTCTGCTTTCCTGAAAAGACTATCCTCAAAAGCACCTTTTTTCACTTTCGGCGCTGTTTGGAGCAAAAAAGACAAACGTCCAGCTTTTGCTGCCACAGCAAAGGTGTCAGCGGGGAAAAGTGATGCTGCTTCTCACTGCCTCCTGGAACCCCTTCAAATGCCCCACACAATTTGGCCCTCTCTGCTTTCCTGAGAAGTCTATCCTCAAAAGCACCTTTTTTCACTTTCGGCGCTGTTTGGAGCAAAAAAGACAAACGTCCAGCTTTTGCTGCCACAGCAAAGGTGCCAGCGGGGAAAAGTGATGCTGCTTCTCACTGCCTCCTGCAACCCCTTCAAATGCCCCACACAATTTGGCCCTCTCTGCTTTCCTGCGCACTCTAGCCTCAAAAGCACCTTTTTTCACTTTCGGCGCTGTTTGGAGCAAAAAAGACAAACGTCCAGCTTTTGCTGCCACAGCAAAGGTGCCAGCAGGGAAAAGTGATGCTGCTTCTCACTGCCTCCTGGAACCCCTTCAAATGCCCCACACAATTTGGCCCTCTCTGCTTTCCTGAAAAGTCTATCCTCAAAAGCACCTTTTTTCACTTTCGGCGCTGTTTGGAGCAAAAAAGACAAACGTCCAGCTTTTGCTGCCACAGCAAAGGTGCCAGCGGGGAAAAGTGATGCTGCTTCTCACTGCCTCCTGCAACCCCTTCAAATGCCCCAGACAATTTGGCCCTCTCTGCTTTCCTGAAAAGTCTATCCTCAAAAGCACCTTTTTTCACTTTCGGCGCTGTTTGGAGCAAAAAAGACAAACGTCCAGCTTTTGCTGCCACAGCAAAGGTGCCAGCGGGGAAAAGTGATGCTGCTTCTCACTGCCTCCTGGAACCCCTTCAAATGCCCCACACAATTTGGCCCTCTCTGCTTTCCTGAAAAGTCTATCCTCAAAAGCACCTTTTTTCACTTTCGGCGCTGTTTGGAGCAAAAAAGACAAACGTCCAGCTTTTGCTGCCACAGCAAAGGTGCCAGCGGGGAAAAGTGATGCTGCTTCTCACTGCCTCCTGGAACCCCTTCAAATGCCCCAGACAATTTGGCCCTCTCTGCTTTCCTGCGCACTCTATCCTCAAAAGCACCTTTTTTCACTTTCGGCGCTGTTTGGAGCAAAAAAGACAAACGTCCAGCTTTTGCTGCCACAGCAAAGGTGCCAGCGGGGAAAAGTGATGCTGCTTCTCACTGCCTCCTGCAACCCCTTCAAATGCCCCAGACAATTTGGCCCTCTCTGCTTTCCTGCGCACGCTATCCTCAAAAGCACCTTTTTTCACTTTCGGCGCTGTTTGGAGCAAAAAAGACAAACGTCCAGCTTTTGCTGCCACAGCAAAGGTGCCAGCGGGGAAAAGTGATGCTGCTTCTCACTGCCTCCTGGAACCCCTTCAAATGCCCCAGACAATTTGGCCCTCTCTGCTTTCCTGCGCACGCTATCCTCAAAAGCACCTTTTTTCACTTTCGGCGCTGTTTGGAGCAAAAAAGAAAAACGTCCAGCTTTTGCTGCCACAGCAAAGGTGCCAGCGGGGAAAAGTGATGCTGCTTCTCACTGCCTCCTGGAACCCCTTCAAATGCCCCACACAATTTGGCCCTCTCTGCTTTCCTGAAAAGTCTATCCTCAAAAGCACCTTTTTTCACTTTCGGCGCTGTTTGGAGCAAAAAAGACAAACGTCCAGCTTTTGCTGCCACAGCAAAGGTGCCAGCGGGGAAAAGTGATGCTGGTCCTCAGTGGCTCCTGGAACCCCTTCAAATGCCCCAGACAATTTGGCCCTCTCTGCTTTCCTGAAAAGTCTATCCTCAAAAGCACCTTTTTTCACTTTCGGTGCTGTTTGAAGCAAAAAAGACAAACGTCCAGCTTTTGCTGCCACAGCAAAGGTGCCAGCGGGGAAAAGTGATGCTGCTTCTCACTGCCTCCTGGAACCCCTTCAAATGCCCCACACAATTTGGCCCTCTCTGCTTTCCTGCGCACGCTATCCTCAAAAGCACCTTTTTTCACTTTCGGCGCTGTTTGGAGCAAAAAAGACAAACGTCCAGCTTTTGCTGCCACAGCAAAGGTGCCAGCGGGGAAAAGTGATGCTGCTTCTCACTGCCTCCTGCAACCCCTTCAAATGCCCCACACAATTTGGCCCTCTCTGCTTTCCTGCGCACTCTATCCTCAAAAGCACCTTTTTTTCACTTTCGGCGCTGTTTGGAGCAAAAAAGACAAACGTCCAGCTTTTGCTGCCACAGCAAAGGTGCCAGCGGGGAAAAGTGATGCTGCTTCTCACTGCCTCCTGGAACCCCTTCAAATGCCCCACACAATTTGGCCCTCTCTGCTTTCCTGAAAAGTCTATCCTCAAAAGCACCTTTTTTCACTTTTGGCGCTGTTTGGAGCAAAAAAGAAAAACGTCCAGCTTTTGCTGCCACAGCAAAGGTGCCAGCGGGGAAAAGTGATGCTGCTTCTCACTGCCTCCTGGAACCCCTTCAAATGCCCCAGACAATTTGGCCCTCTCTGCTTTCCTGCGCACTCTAGCCTCAAAAGCACCTTTTTTCACTTTCGGCGCTGTTTGGAGCAAAAAAGACAAACGTCCAGCTTTTGCTGCCACAGCAAAGGTGCCAGCGGGGAAAAGTGATGCTGCTTCTCACTGCCTCCTGCAACCCCTTCAAATGCCCCACACAATTTGGCCCTCTCTGCTTTCCTGCGCACTCTATCCTCAAAAGCACCTTTTTTCACTTTCGGCGCTGTTTGGAGCAAAAAAGACAAACGTCCAGCTTTTGCTGCCACAGCAAAGGTGCCAGCGGGGAAAAGTGATGCTGCTTCTCACTGCCTCCTGGAACCCCTTCAAATGCCCCACACAATTTGGCCCTCTCTGCTTTCCTGCGCACTCTATCCTCAAAAGCACCTTTTTTCACTTTCGGCGCTGTTTGGAGCAAAAAAGACAAACGTCCAGCTTTTGCTGCCACAGCAAAGGTGCCAGCGGGGAAAAGTGATGCTGCTTCTCACTGCCTCCTGCAACCCCTTCAAATGCCCCACACAATTTGGCCCTCTCTGCTTTCCTGCGCACTCTATCCTCAAAAGCACCTTTTTTCACTTTCGGCGCTGTTTGGAGCAAAAAAGACAAACGTCCAGCTTTTGCTGCCACAGCAAAGGTGCCAGCGGGGAAAAGTGATGCTGCTTCTCACTGCCTCCTGGAACCCCTTCAAATGCCCCAGACAATTTGGCCCTCTCTGCTTTCCTGAAAAGTCTATCCTCAAAAGCACCTTTTTTCACTTTCGGCGCTGTTTGAAGCAAAAAAGACAAACGTCCAGCTTTTGCTGCCACAGCAAAGGTGCCAGCGGGGAAAAGTGATGCTGCTTCTCACTGCCTCCTGGAACCCCTTCAAATGCCCCAGACAATTTGGCCCTCTCTGCTTTCCTGAAAAGTCTATCCTCAAAAGCACCTTTTTTCACTTTCGGCGCTGTTTGGAGCAAAAAAGACAAACGTCCAGCTTTTGCTGCCACAGCAAAGGTGCCAGCGGGGAAAAATGATGCTGCTTCTCACTGCCACCTGGAACCCCTTCAAATGCCCCAGACAATTTGGCCCTCTCTGCTTTCCTGCGCACTCTAGCCTCAAAAGCACCTGTTTTCACTTTCGGCGCCCTCCGGAGCAAAAAAGAAAAACGTCCAGCTTTTGCTGCCACAGCAAAGGTGCCAGCGGGGAAAAGTGATGCTGCTTCTCACTGCCTCCTGGAACCCCTTCAAATGCCCCACACAATTTGGCCCTCTCTGCTTTCCTGAAAAGACTATCCTCAAAAGCACCTTTTTTCACTTTCGGCGCTGTTTGGAGCAAAAAAGACAAACGTCCAGCTTTTGCTGCCACAGCAAAGGTGTCAGCGGGGAAAAGTGATGCTGCTTCTCACTGCCTCCTGGAACCCCTTCAAATGCCCCACACAATTTGGCCCTCTCTGCTTTCCTGAGAAGTCTATCCTCAAAAGCACCTTTTTTCACTTTCGGCGCTGTTTGGAGCAAAAAAGACAAACGTCCAGCTTTTGCTGCCACAGCAAAGGTGCCAGCGGGGAAAAGTGATGCTGCTTCTCACTGCCTCCTGCAACCCCTTCAAATGCCCCACACAATTTGGCCCTCTCTGCTTTCCTGCGCACTCTAGCCTCAAAAGCACCTTTTTTCACTTTCGGCGCTGTTTGGAGCAAAAAAGACAAACGTCCAGCTTTTGCTGCCACAGCAAAGGTGCCAGCAGGGAAAAGTGATGCTGCTTCTCACTGCCTCCTGGAACCCCTTCAAATGCCCCACACAATTTGGCCCTCTCTGCTTTCCTGAAAAGTCTATCCTCAAAAGCACCTTTTTTCACTTTCGGCGCTGTTTGGAGCAAAAAAGACAAACGTCCAGCTTTTGCTGCCACAGCAAAGGTGCCAGCGGGGAAAAGTGATGCTGCTTCTCACTGCCTCCTGCAACCCCTTCAAATGCCCCAGACAATTTGGCCCTCTCTGCTTTCCTGAAAAGTCTATCCTCAAAAGCACCTTTTTTCACTTTCGGCGCTGTTTGGAGCAAAAAAGACAAACGTCCAGCTTTTGCTGCCACAGCAAAGGTGCCAGCGGGGAAAAGTGATGCTGCTTCTCACTGCCTCCTGGAACCCCTTCAAATGCCCCACACAATTTGGCCCTCTCTGCTTTCCTGAAAAGTCTATCCTCAAAAGCACCTTTTTTCACTTTCGGCGCTGTTTGGAGCAAAAAAGACAAACGTCCAGCTTTTGCTGCCACAGCAAAGGTGCCAGCGGGGAAAAGTGATGCTGCTTCTCACTGCCTCCTGGAACCCCTTCAAATGCCCCAGACAATTTGGCCCTCTCTGCTTTCCTGCGCACTCTATCCTCAAAAGCACCTTTTTTCACTTTCGGCGCTGTTTGGAGCAAAAAAGACAAACGTCCAGCTTTTGCTGCCACAGCAAAGGTGCCAGCGGGGAAAAGTGATGCTGCTTCTCACTGCCTCCTGCAACCCCTTCAAATGCCCCAGACAATTTGGCCCTCTCTGCTTTCCTGCGCACGCTATCCTCAAAAGCACCTTTTTTCACTTTCGGCGCTGTTTGGAGCAAAAAAGACAAACGTCCAGCTTTTGCTGCCACAGCAAAGGTGCCAGCGGGGAAAAGTGATGCTGCTTCTCACTGCCTCCTGGAACCCCTTCAAATGCCCCAGACAACTTGGCCCTCTCTGCTTTCCTGCGCACTCTATCCTCAAAAGCACCTTTTTTCACTTTTGGCGCTGTTTGGAGCAAAAAAGACAAACGTCCAGCTTTTGCTGCCACAGCAAAGGTGCCAGCGGGGAAAAGTGATGCTGCTTCTCACTGCCTCCTGGAACCCCTTCAAATGCCCCAGACATTTTGGCCCTCTCTGCTTTCCTGCGCACGCTATCCTCAAAAGCACCTTTTTTCACTTTCGGCGCTGTTTGGAGCAAAAAAGACAAACGTCCAGCTTTTGCTGCCACAGCAAAGGTGCCAGCGGGGAAAAGTGATGCTGCTTCTCACTGCATCCTGGAACCCCTTCAAATGCCCCACACAATTTGGCCCTCTCTGCTTTCCTGCGCACGCTATCCTCAAAAGCACCTTTTTTCACTTTCGGCGCTGTTTGGAGCAAAAAAGACAAACGTCCAGCTTTTGCTGCCACAGCAAAGGTGCCAGCGGGGAAAAGTGATGCTGGTCCTCAGTGGCTCCTGGAACCCCTTCAAATGCCCCAGACAATTTGGCCCTCTCTGCTTTCCTGAAAAGTCTATCCTCAAAAGCACCTTTTTTCACTTTCGGTGCTGTTTGAAGCAAAAAAGACAAACGTCCAGCTTTTGCTGCCACAGCAAAGGTGCCAGCGGGGAAAAGTGATGCTGCTTCTCAGTGGCTCCTGGAACCCCTTCAAATGCCCCAGACAATTTGGCCCTCTCTGCTTTCCTGAAAAGTCTATCCTCAAAAGCACCTTTTTTCACTTTCGGCGCTGTTTGGAGCAAAAAAGACAAACGTCCAGCTTTTGCTGCCACAGCAAAGGTGCCAGCGGGGAAAAGTGATGCTGCTTCTCACTGCCTCCTGGAACCCCTTCAAATGCCCCACACAATTTGGCCCTCTCTGCTTTCCTGCGCACTCTATCCTCAAAAGCACCTTTTTTCACTTTCGGCGCTGTTTGGAGCAAAAAAGACAAACGTCCAGCTTTTGCTGCCACAGCAAAGGTGCCAGCGGGGAAAAGTGATGCTGCTTCTCACTGCCTCCTGGAACCCCTTCAAATGCCCCACACAATTTGGCCCTCTCTGCTTTCCTGCGCACGCTATCCTCAAAAGCACCTTTTTTCACTTTCGGCGCTGTTTGGAGCAAAAAAGACAAACGTCCAGCTTTTGCTGCCACAGCAAAGGTGCCAGCGGGGAAAAGTGATGCTGCTTCTCACTGCCTCCTGGAACCCCTTCAAATGCCCCAGACAATTTGGCCCTCTCTGCTTTCCTGCGCACGCTATCCTCAAAAGCACCTTTTTTCACTTTCGGCGCTGTTTGGAGCAAAAAAGAAAAACGTCCAGCTTTTGCTGCCACAGCAAAGGTGCCAGCGGGGAAAAGTGATGCTGCTTCTCACTGCATCCTGGAACCCCTTCAAATGCCCCACACAATTTGGCCCTCTCTGCTTTCCTGCGCACGCTATCCTCAAAAGCACCTTTTTTCACTTTCGGCGCTGTTTGGAGCAAAAAAGACAAACGTCCAGCTTTTGCTGCCACAGCAAAGGTGCCAGCGGGGAAAAGTGATGCTGGTCCTCAGTGGCTCCTGGAACCCCTTCAAATGCCCCACACAATTTGGCCCTCTCTGCTTTCCTGAAAAGTCTATCCTCAAAAGCACCTTTTTTCACTTTCGGTGCTGTTTGAAGCAAAAAAGACAAACGTCCAGCTTTTGCTGCCACAGCAAAGGTGCCAGCGGGGAAAAGTGATGCTGCTTCTCACTGCCTCCTGGAACCCCTTCAAATGCCCCACACAATTTGGCCCTCTCTGCTTTCCTGAAAAGTCTATCCTCAAAAGCACCTTTTTTCAATTTCGGCGCTGTTTGGAGCAAAAAAGACAAACGTCCAGCTTTTGCTGCCACAGCAAAGGTGCCAGCGGGGAAAAGTGATGCTGCTTCTCACTGCCTCCTGGAACCCCTTCAAATGCCCCACACAATTTGGCCCTCTCTGCTTTCCTGCGCACTCTATCCTCAAAAGCACCTTTTTTTCACTTTCGGCGCTGTTTGGAGCAAAAAAGACAAACGTCCAGCTTTTGCTGCCACAGCAAAGGTGCCAGCGGGGAAAAGTGATGCTGCTTCTCACTGCCTCCTGGAACCCCTTCAAATGCCCCACACAATTTGGCCCTCTCTGCTTTCCTGAAAAGTCTATCCTCAAAAGCACCTTTTTTCACTTTCGGCGCTGTTTGGAGCAAAAAAGACAAACGTCCAGCTTTTGCTGCCACAGCAAAGGTGCCAGCGGGGAAAAGTGATGCTGCTTCTCACTGCCTCCTGGAACCCCTTCAAATGCCCCACACAATTTGGCCCTCTCTGCTTTCCTGAGCACTCTATCCTCAAAAGCACCTTTTTTTACTTTCGGCGCTGTTTGGAGCAAAAAAGACAAACGTCCAGCTTTTGCTGCCACAGCAAAGGTGCCAGCGGGGAAAAGTGATGCTGCTTCTCACTGCCTCCTGGAACCCCTTCAAATGCCCCAGACAATTTGGCCCTCTCTGCTTTTCTGCGCACGCTATCCTCAAAAGCACCTTTTTTCACTTTCGGCGCTGTTTGGAGCAAAAAAGACAAACGTCCAGCTTTTGCTGCCACAGCAAAGGTGCCAGCGGGGAAAAGTGATGCTGCTTCTCACTGCCTCCTGCAAACCCTTCAAATGCCCCAGACAATTTGGCCCTCTCTGCTTTCCTGAAAAGTCTATCCTCAAAAGCACCTTTTTTCACTTTCGGCGCTGTTTGGAGCAAAAAAGACAAACGTCCAGCTTTTGCTGCCACAGCAAAGGTGCCAGCGGGGAAAAGTGATGTTAGTCCTCACTGGCTCCTGGAACCCCTTCAAATACCCCACACAATTTGGCCCTCTCTGCTTTCCTGAAAAGTCTATCCTCAAAAGCACCTTTTTTCACTTTCGGCGCTGTTTGAAGCAAAAAAGACAAACGTCCAGCTTTTGCTGCCACAGCAAAGGGGCCAGCGGGGAAAAGTGATGCTGCTTCTCACTGCCTCCTGGAACCCCTTCAAATGCCCCAGGCAATTTGGCCCTCTCTGCTTTCCTGAAAAGTCTATCCTCAAAAGCACCTTTTTTCACTTTCGGCGCTGTTTGGAGCAAAAAAGACAAACGTCCAGCTTTTGCTGCCACAGCAAAGGTGCCAGCGGGGAAAAGTGATGCTGGTCCTCAGTGGCTCCTGGAACCCCTTCAAATGCCCCAGACAATTTGGCCCTCTCTGCTTTCCTGAAAAGTCTATCCTCAAAAGCAACTTTTTTCACTTTCGGCGCTGTTTGGAGCAAAAAAGACAAACGTCCAGCTTTTGCTGCCACAGCAAAGGTGCCAGCGGGGAAAAGTGATGCTGCTTCTCACTGCCTCCTGGAACCCCTTCAAATGCCCCACACAATTTGGCCCTCTCTGCTTTCCTGCGCACTCTATCCTCAAAAGCACCTTTTTTCACTTTCGGCGCTGTTTGGAGCAAAAAAGACAAACGTCCAGCTTTTGCTGCCACAGCAAAGGTGCCAGCGGGGAAAAGTGATGCTGGTCCTCAGTGGCTCCTGGAACCCCTTCAAATGCCCCAGACAATTTGGCCCTCTCTGCTTTCCTGAAAAGTCTATCCTCAAAAGCACCTTTTTTCACTTTCGGTGCTGTTTGAAGCAAAAAAGACAAACGTCCAGCTTTTGCTGCCACAGCAAAGGTGCCAGCGGGGAAAAGTGATGCTGCTTCTCACTGCCTCCTGGAACCCCTTCAAATGCCCCACACAATTTGGCCCTCTCTGCTTTCCTGAAAAGTCTATCCTCAAAAGCACCTTTTTTCACTTTCGGCGCTGTTTGGAGCAAAAAAGACAAACGTCCAGCTTTTGCTGCCACAGCAAAGGTGCCAGCGGGGAAAAGTGATGCTGCTTCTCACTGCCTCCTGGAACCCCTTCAAATGCCCCACACAATTTGGCCCTCTCTGCTTTCCTGCGCACTCTATCCTCAAAAGCACCTTTTTTTACTTTCGGCGCTGTTTGGAGCAAAAAAGACAAACGTCCAGCTTTTGCTGCCACAGCAAAGGTGCCAGCGGGGAAAAGTGATGCTGCTTCTCACTGCCTCCTGGAACCCCTTCAAATGCCCCAGACAATTTGGCCCTCTCTGCTTTCCTGCGCACGCTATCCTCAAAAGCACCTTTCTTCACTTTCGGCGCTGTTTGGAGCAAAAAAGACAAACGTCCAGCTTTTGCTGCCACAGCAAAGGTGCCAGCGGGGAAAAGTGATGCTGCTTCTCACTGCCTCCTGGGACCCCTTCAAATGCCCCAGACAATTTGGCCCTCTCTGCTTTCCTGAAAAGTCTATCCTCAAAAGCAACTTTTTTCACTTTCGGCGCTGTTTGGAGCAAAAAAGACAAACGTCCAGCTTTTGCTGCCACAGCAAAGGTGCCAGCGGGGAAAAGTGATGCTGCTTCTCACTGCCTCCTGGAACCCCTTCAAATGCCCCACACAATTTGGCCCTCTCTGCTTTCCTGCGCACGCTATCCTCAAAAGCACCTTTTTTCACTTTCGGCGCTGTTTGGAGCAAAAAAGACAAACGTCCAGCTTTTGCTGCCACAGCAAAGGTGCCAGCGGGGAAAAGTGATGCTGGTCCTCAGTGGCTCCTGGAACCCCTTCAAATGCCCCAGACAATTTGGCCCTCTCTGCTTTCCTGAAAAGTCTATCCTCAAAAGCACCTTTTTTCACTTTCGGCGCTGTTTGGAGCAAAAAAGACAAACGTCCAGCTTTTGCTGCCACAGCAAAGGTGCCAGCGGGGAAAAGTGATGTTAGTCCTCACTGGCTCCTGGAACCCCTTCAAATACCCCACACAATTTGGCCCTCTCTGCTTTCCTGAAAAGTCTATCCTCAAAAGCACCTTTTTTCACTTTCGGCGCTGTTTGAAGCAAAAAAGACAAACGTCCAGCTTTTGCTGCCACAGCAAAGGGGCCAGCGGGGAAAAGTGATGCTGCTTCTCACTGCCTCCTGGAACCCCTTCAAATGCCCCACACAATTTGGCCCTCTCTGCTTTCCTGAAAAGTCTATCCTCAAAAGCACCTTTTTTCACTTTCGGCGCTGTTTGGAGCAAAAAAGACAAACGTCCAGCTTTTGCTGCCACAGCAAAGGTGCCAGCGGGGAAAAGTGATGCTGGTCCTCAGTGGCTCCTGGAACCCCTTCAAATGCCCCAGACAATTTGGCCCTCTCTGCTTTCCTGAAAAGTCTATCCTCAAAAGCAACTTTTTTCACTTTCGGCGCTGTTTGGAGCAAAAAAGACAAACGTCCAGCTTTTGCTGCCACAGCAAAGGTGCCAGCGGGGAAAAGTGATGCTGCTTCTCACTGCCTCCTGGAACCCCTTCAAATGCCCCACACAATTTGGCCCTCTCTGCTTTCCTGCGCACTCTATCCTCAAAAGCACCTTTTTTCACTTTCGGCGCTGTTTGGAGCAAAAAAGACAAACGTCCAGCTTTTGCTGCCACAGCAAAGGTGCCAGCGGGGAAAAGTGATGCTGGTCCTCAGTGGCTCCTGGAACCCCTTCAAATGCCCCAGATAATTTGGCCCTCTCTGCTTTCCTGAAAAGTCTATCCTCAAAAGCACCTTTTTTCACTTTCGGTGCTGTTTGAAGCAAAAAAGACAAACGTCCAGCTTTTGCTGCCACAGCAAAGGTGCCAGCGGGGAAAAGTGATGCTGCTTCTCACTGCCTCCTGGAACCCCTTCAAATGCCCCACACAATTTGGCCCTCTCTGCTTTCCTGAAAAGTCTATCCTCAAAAGCACCTTTTTTCACTTTCGGTGCTGTTTCAAGCAAAAAAGACAAACGTCCAGCTTTTGCTGCCACAGCAAAGGTGCCAGCGGGGAAAAGTGATGCTGCTTCTCACTGCCTCCTGGAACCCCTTCAAATGCCCCACACAATTTGGCCCTCTCTGCTTTCCTGCGCACTCTATCCTCAAAAGCACCTTTTTTCACTTTCGGCGCTGTTTGGAGCAAAAAAGACAAACGTCCAGCTTTTGCTGCCACAGCAAAGGTGCCAGCGGGGAAAAGTGATGCTGCTTCTCACTGCCTCCTGCAACCCCTTCAAATGCCCCACACAATTTGGCCCTCTCTGCTTTCCTGCGCACTCTATCCTCAAAAGCACCTTTTTTCACTTTCGGCGCTGTTTGGAGCAAAAAAGACAAACGTCCAGCTTTTGCTGCCACAGCAAAGGTGCCAGCGGGGAAAAGTGATGCTGCTTCTCACTGCCTCCTGGAACCCCTTCAAATGCCCCACACAATTTTGCCCTCTCTGCTTTCCTGAAAAGTCTATCCTCAAAAGCACCTTTTTTCACTTTCGGCGCTGTTTGGAGCAAAAAAGACAAACGTCCAGCTTTTGCTGCCACAGCAAAGGTGCCAGCGGGGAAAAGTGATGCTGCTTCTCACTGCCTCCTGGAACCCCTTCAAATGCCCCACACAATTTGGCCCTCTCTGCTTTCCTGCGCACTCTATCCTCAAAAGCACCTTTTTTTACTTTCGGCGCTGTTTGGACCAAAAAGACAAACGTTCAGCTTTTGCTGCCACAGCAAAGGTGCCAGCGGGGAAAAGTGATGCTGCTTCTCACTGCCTCCTGGAACCCCTTCAAATGCCCCAGACAATTTGGCCCTCTCTGCTTTCCTGCGCACGCTATCCTCAAAAGCACCTTTCTTCACTTTCGGCGCTGTTTGGAGCAAAAAAGACAAACGTCCAGCTTTTGCTGCCACAGCAAAGGTGCCAGCGGGGAAAAGTGATGCTGCTTCTCACTGCCTCCTGGGACCCCTTCAAATGCCCCAGACAATTTGGCCCTCTCTGCTTTCCTGAAAAGTCTATCCTCAAAAGCACCTTTTTTCACTTTCGGCGCTGTTTGGAGCAAAAAAGACAAACGTCCAGCTTTTGCTGCCACAGCAAAGGTGCCAGCGGGGAAAAGTGATGCTGCTTCTCACTGCCTCCTGGAACCCCTTCAAATGCCCCAGACAATTTGGCCCTCTCTGCTTTCCTGAAAAGTCTATCCTCAAAAGCACCTTTTTTCACTTTCGGCGCTGTTTGGAGCAAAAAAGACAAACGTCCAGCTTTTGCTGCCACAGCAAAGGTGCCAGCGGGGAAAAGTGATGCTGGTCCTCAGTGGCTCCTGGAACCCCTTCAAATGCCCCAGACAATTTGGCCCTTTCTGCTTTCCTGAAAAGTCTATCCTCAAAAGCACCTTTTTTCACTTTCGGCGCTGTTTGGAGCAAAAAAGACAAACGTCCAGCTTTTGCTGCCACAGCAAAGGTGCCAGCGGGGAAAAGTGATGCTAGTCCTCACTGGCTCCTGGAACCCCTTCAAATACCCCACACAATTTGGCCCTCTCTGCTTTCCTGAAAAGTCTATCCTCAAAAGCACCTTTTTTCACTTTCGGCGCTGTTTGAAGCAAAAAAGACAAACGTCCAGCTTTTGCTGCCACAGCAAAGGTGCCAGCGGGGAAAAGTGATGCTGCTTCTCACTGCCTCCTGGAACCCCTTCAAATGCCCCAGGCAATTTGGCCCTCTCTGCTTTCCTGAAAAGTCTATCCTCAAAAGCACCTTTTTTCACTTTCGGCGCTGTTTGGAGCAAAAAAGACAAACGTCCAGCTTTTGCTGCCACAGCAAAGGTGCCAGCGGGGAAAAGTGATGCTGCTTCTCACTGCCTCCTGCAACCCCTTCAAATGCCCCAGACAATTTGGCCCTCTCTGCTTTCCTGAAAAGTCTATCCTCAAAAGCACCTTTTTTCACTTTCGGCGCTGTTTGGAGCAAAAAAGACAAACGTCCAGCTTTTGCTGCCACAGCAAAGGTGCCAGCGGGGAAAAGTGATGCTGGTCCTCACTGGCTCCTGGAACCCCTTCAAATGCCCCACACAATTTGGCCCTCTCTGCTTTCCTGAAAAGTCTATACTCAAAAGCACCTTTTTTCACTTTCGGCGCTGTTTGAAGCAAAAAAGACAAACGTCCAGCTTTTGCTGCCACAGCAAAGGTGCCAGCGGGGAAAAGTGATGATGCTTCTCACTGCCTCCTGCAACCCCTTCAAATGCCCCAGACAATTTGGCCCTCTCTGCTTTCCTGCGCACTCTAGCCTCAAAAGCACCTTTTATCACTTTCGGCGCTGTTTGGAGCAAAAAAGACAAACGTCCAGCTTTTGCTGCCACAGCAAAGGTGCCAGCGGGGAAAAGTGATGCTGGTCCTCAGTGGCTCCTGGAACCCCTTCAAATGCCCCACACAATTTGGCCCTCTCTGCTTTCCTGCGCACTCTATCCTCAAAAGCACCTGTTTTCACTTTCGGCGCTGTTTGGAGCAAAAAAGACAAACGTCCAGCTTTTGCTGCCACAGCAAAGGTGCCAGCGGGGAAAAGTGATGCTGCTTCTCACTGCCTCCTGCAACCCCTTCAAATGCCCCAGACAATTTGTCCCTCTCTGCTTTCCTGAAAAGTCTATCCTCAAAAGCACCTTTTTTCACTTTCGGCGCTGTTTGGAGCAAAAAAGACAAACGTCCAGCTTTTGCTGCCACAGCAAAGGTGCCAGCGGGGAAAAGTGATGCTGCTTCTCACTGCCTCCTGGAACCCCTTCAAATGCCCCACACAATTTGGCCCTCTCTGCTTTCCTGCACAAGCTATCCTCAAAAGCACCTTTTTTCACTTTCGGCGCTGTTTGGAGCAAAAAAGACAAACGTCCAGCTTTTGCTGCCACAGCAAAGGTGCCAGCGGGGAAAAGTGATGCTGCTTCTCACTGCCTCCTGGAACCCCTTCAAATGCCCCACACAATTTGGCCCTCTCTGCTTTCCTGAGAAGTCTATCCTCAAAAGCACCTTTTTTCACTTTCGGCGCTGTTTGGAGCAAAAAAGACAAACGTCCAGCTTTTGCTGCCACAGCAAAGGTGCCAGCGGGGAAAAGTGATGCTGCTTCTCACTGCCTCCTGCAACCCCTTCAAATGCCCCACACAATTTGGCCCTCTCTGCTTTCCTGCACACGCTATCCTCAAAAGCACCTTTTTTCACTTTCGGCGCTGTTTGGAGCAAAAAAGACAAACGTCCAGCTTTTGCTGCCACAGCAAAGGTGCCAGCGGGGAAAAGTGATGCTGGTCCTCAGTGGCTCCTGGAACCCCTTCAAATGCCCCACACAATTTGGCCCTCTCTGCTTTCCTGAGAAGTCTATCCTCAAAAGCACCTTTTTTCACTTTCGGCGCTGTTTGGAGCAAAAAAGACAAACGTCCAGCTTTTGCTGCCACAGCAAAGGTGCCAGCGGGGAAAAGTGATGCTGCTTCTCACTGCCTCCTGCAACCCCTTCAAATGCCCCAGACAATTTGTCCCTCTCTGCTTTCCTGCGCACGCTATCCTCAAAAGCACCTTTTTTCACTTTCGGCGCTGTTTGGAGCAAAAAAGACAAACGTCCAGCTTTTGCTGCCACAGCAAAGGTGCCAGCGGGGAAAAGTGATGCTGCTTCTCACTGCCTCCTGCAACCCCTTCAAATGCCCCACACAATTTGGCCCTCTCTGCTTTCCTGCGCACTCTATCCTCAAAAGCACCTTTTTTCACTTTCAGCGCTGTTTGGAGCAAAAAAGACAAACGTCCAGCTTTTGCTGCCACAGCAAAGGTGCCAGCGGGGAAAAGTGATGCTGCTTCTCACTGCCTCCTGGAACCCCTTCAAATGCCCCACACAATTTGGCCCTCTCTGCTTTCCTGAAAAGTCTATCCTCAAAAGCACCTTTTTTCACTTTCGGCGCTGTTTGGAGCAAAAAAGACAAACGTCCAGCTTTTGCTGCCACAGCAAAGGTGCCAGCGGGGAAAAGTGATGCTGCTTCTCACTGCCTCCTGGAACCCCTTCAAATGCCCCACAGAATTTGGCCCTCTCTGCTTTCCTGCACAAGCTATCCTCAAAAGCACCTTTTTTCACTTTCGGCGCTGTTTGGAGCAAAAAAGACAAACGTCCAGCTTTTGCTGCCACAGCAAAGGTGCCAGCGGGGAAAAGTGATGCTGCTTCTCACTGCCTCCTGCAACCCCTTCAAATGCCCCACACAATTTGGCCCTCTCTGCTTTCCTGCGCACTCTATCCTCAAAAGCACCTTTTTTCACTTTCAGCGCTGTTTGGAGCAAAAAAGACAAACGTCCAGCTTTTGCTGCCACAGCAAAGGTGCCAGCGGGGAAAAGTGATGCTGCTTCTCACTGCCTCCTGGAACCCCTTCAAATGCCCCACAGAATTTGGCCCTCTCTGCTTTCCTGCACAAGCTATCCTCAAAAGCACCTTTTTTCACTTTCGGCGCTGTTTGGAGCAAAAAAGACAAACGTCCAGCTTTTGCTGCCACAGCAAAGGTGCCAGCGGGGAAAAGTGATGCTGCTTCTCACTGCCTCCTGGAACCCCTTCAAATGCCCCACACAATTTGGCCCTCTCTGCTTTCCTGAAAAGTCTATCCTCAAAAGCACCTTTTTTCACTTTCGGCGCTGTTTGGAGCAAAAAAGACAAACGTCCAGCTTTTGCTGCCACAGCAAAGGTGCCAGCGGGGAAAAGTGATGCTGCTTCTCACTGCCTCCTGGAACCCCTTCAAATGCCCCACAGAATTTGGCCCTCTCTGCTTTCCTGCACAAGCTATCCTCAAAAGCACCTTTTTTCACTTTCGGCGCTGTTTGGAGCAAAAAAGACAAACGTCCAGCTTTTGCTGCCACAGCAAAGGTGCCAGCGGGGAAAAGTGATGCTGCTTCTCACTGCCTCCTGGAACCCCTTCAAATGCCCCACACAATTTGGCCCTCTCTGCTTTCCTGCGCACTCTATCCTCAAAAGCACCTTTTTTCACTTTCGGCGCTGTTTGGAGCAAAAAAGACAAACGTCCAGCTTTTGCTGCCACAGCAAAGGTGCCAGCGGGGAAAAGTGATGCTGGTCCTCAGTGGCTCCTGGAACCCCTTCAAATGCCCCACACAATTTGGCCCTCTCTGCTTTCCTGCGCACTCTAGCCTCAAAAGCACCTTTTTTTACTTTCGGCGCTGTTTGGAGCAAAAAAGACAAACGTCCAGCTTTTGCTGCCACAGCAAAGGTGCCAGCGGGGAAAAGTGATGCTGCTTCTCACTGCCTCCTGGAACCCCTTCAAATGCCCCAGACAATTTGGCCCTCTCTGCTTTCCTGCGCACGCTATCCTCAAAAGCACCTTTTTTCACTTTCGGCGCTGTTTGGAGCAAAAAAGACAAACATCCAGCTTTTGCTGCCACAGCAAAGGTGCCAGCGGGGAAAAGTGATGCTGCTTCTCACTGCCTCCTGGAACCCCTTCAAATGCCCCAGACAATTTGGCCCTCTCTGCTTTCCTGAAAAGTCTATCCTCAAAAGCACCTTTTTTCACTTTCGGCGCTGTTTGAAGCAAAAAAGAAAAACGTCCAGCTTTTGCTGCCACAGCAAAGGTGCCAGCGGGGAAAAGTGATGCTGCTTCTCACTGCATCCTGGAACCCCTTCAAATGCCCCAGACAATTTGGCCCTCTCTGCTTTCCTGCGCACGCTATCCTCAAAAGCACCTTTTTTCACTTTCGGCGCTGTTTGGAGCAAAAAAGACAAACGTCCAGCTTTTGCTGCCACAGCAAAGGTGCCAGCGGGGAAAAGTGATGCTGCTTCTCACTGCCTCCTGGAACCCCTTCAAATGCCCCACACAATTTGGCCCTCTCTGCTTTCCTGAAAAGCCTATCCTCAAAAGCACCTTTTTTCACTTTCGGTGCTGTTTGAAGCAAAAAAGACAAACGTCCAGCTTTTGCTGCCACAGCAAAGGTGCCAGCGGGGAAAAGTGATGCTGCTTCTCACTGCCTCCTGGAACCCCTTCAAATGCCCCACACAATTTGGCCCTCTCTGCTTTCCTGCGCACTCTATCCTCAAAAGCACCTTTTTTCACTTTCGGCGCTGTTTGGAGCAAAAAAGACAAACGTCCAGCTTTTGCTGCCACAGCAAAGGTGCCAGCGGGGAAAAGTGATGCTGCTTCTCACTGCCTCCTGGAACCCCTTCAAATGCCCCACACAATTTGGCCCTCTCTGCTTTCCTGCGCAATCTAGCCTCAAAAGCACCTTTTTTCACTTTCGGCGCTGTTTGGAGCAAAAAAGACAAACGTCCAGCTTTTGCTGCCACAGCAAAGGTGCCAGCGGGGAAAAGTGATGCTGCTTCTCACTGCCTCCTGGAACCCCTTCAAATGCCCCACACAATTTGGCCCTCTCTGCTTTCCTGCGCACTCTATCCTCAAAAGCACCTTTTTTTACTTTCGGCGCTGTTTGGAGCAAAAAAGACAAACGTCCAGCTTTTGCTGCCACAGCAAAGGTGCCAGCGGGGAAAAGTGATGCTGCTTCTCACTGCCTCCTGGAACCCCTTCAAATGCCCCAGACAATTTGGCCCTCTCTGCTTTCCTGCGCACGCTATCCTCAAAAGCACCTTTTTTCACTTTCGGCGCTGTTTGGAGCAAAAAAGACAAACGTCCAGCTTTTGCTGCCACAGCAAAGGTGCCAGCGGGGAAAAGTGATGCTGCTTCTCACTGCCTCCTGGAACCCCTTCAAATGCCCCAGACAATTTGGCCCTCTCTGCTTTCCTGAAAAGTCTATCCTCAAAAGCACCTTTTTTCACTTTCGGCGCTGTTTGGAGCAAAAAAGACAAACGTCCAGCTTTTGCTGCCACAGCAAAGGTGCCAGCGGGGAAAAGTGATGCTGCTTCTCACTGCCTCCTGGAACCCCTTCAAATGCCCCACACAATTTGGCCCTCTCTGCTTTCCTGAAAAGTCTATCCTCAAAAGCACCTTTTTTCACTTTCGGCGCTGTTTGGAGCAAAAAAGACAAACGTCCAGCTTTTGCTGCCACAGCAAAGGTGCCAGCGGGGAAAAGTGATGCTAGTCCTCACTGGCTCCTGGAACCCCTTCAAATACCCCACACAATTTGGCCCTCTCTGCTTTCCTGAAAAGTCTATCCTCAAAAGCACCTTTTTTCACTTTCGGCGCTGTTTGAAGCAAAAAAGACAAACGTCCAGCTTTTGCTGCCACAGCAAAGGTGCCAGCGGGGAAAAGTGATGCTGCTTCTCACTGCCTCCTGGAACCCCTTCAAATGCCCCAGGCAATTTGGCCCTCTCTGCTTTCCTGAAAAGTCTATCCTCAAAAGCACCTTTTTTCACTTTCGGTGCTGTTTGGAGCAAAAAAGACAAACGTCCAGCTTTTGCTGCCACAGCAAAGGTGCCAGCGGGGAAAAGTGATGCTGCTTCTCACTGCCTCCTGGAACCCCTTCAAATGCCCCAGACAATTTGGCCCTCTCTGCTTTCCTGCGCACGCTATCCTCAAAAGCACCTTTTTTCACTTTCGGCGCTGTTTGGAGCAAAAAAGACAAACGTCCAGCTTTTGCTGCCACAGCAAAGGTGCCAGCGGGGAAAAGTGATGCTGGTCCTCAGTGGCTCCTCGAACCCCTTCAAATGCCCCAGACAATTTGGCCCTCTCTGCTTTCCTGAAAAGTCTATCCTCAAAAGCACCTTTTTTCACTTTCGGCGCTGTTTGAAGCAAAAAAGACAAACGTCCAGCTTTTGCTGCCACAGCAAAGGTGCCAGCGGGGAAAAGTGATGCTGCTTCTCACTGCCTCCTGGAACCCCTTCAAATGCCCCAGGCAATTTGGCCCTCTCTGCTTTCCTGAAAAGTCTATCCTCAAAAGCACCTTTTTTCACTTTCGGCGCTGTTTGGAGCAAAAAAGACAAACGTCCAGCTTTTGCTGCCACAGCAAAGGTGCCAGCGGGGAAAAGTGATGCTGCTTCTCACTGCCTCCTGGAACCCCTTCAAATGCCCCAGACAATTTGGCCCTCTCTGCTTTACTGCGCACGCTATCCTCAAAAGCACCTTTTTTCACTTTCGGCGCTGTTTGGAGCAAAAAAGACAAACGTCCAGCTTTTGCTGCCACAGCAAAGGTTCCAGCGGGGAAAAGTGATGCTGGTCCTCAGTGGCTCCTGGAACCCCTTCAAATGCCCCACACAATTTGGCCCTCTCTGCTTTCCTGAGAAGTCTATCCTCAAAAGCACCTTTTTTCACTTTCGGCGCTGTTTGGAGCAAAAAAGACAAACGTCCAGCTTTTGCTGCCACAGCAAAGGTGCCAGCGGGGAAAAGTGATGCTGCTTCTCACTGCCTCCTGCAACCCCTTCAAATGCCCCAGACAATTTGTCCCTCTCTGCTTTCCTGCGCACGCTATCCTCAAAAGCACCTTTTTTCACTTTTGGCGCTGTTTGGAGCAAAAAAGACAAACGTCCAGCTTTTGCTGCCACAGCAAAGGTGCCAGCGGGGAAAAGTGATGCTGCTTCTCACTGCCTCCTGCAACCCCTTCAAATGCCCCACACAATTTGGCCCTCTCTGCTTTCCTGCGCACTCTATCCTCAAAAGCACCTTTTTTCACTTTCGGCGCTGTTTGGAGCAAAAAAGACAAACGTCCAGCTTTTGCTGCCACAGCAAAGGTGCCAGCGGGGATAAGTGATGCTGCTTCTCACTGCCTCCTGGAACCCCTTCAAATGCCCCAGACAATTTGGCCCTCTCTGCTTTCCTGAAAAGTCTATCCTCAAAAGCACCTTTTTTCACTTTCGGCGCTGTTTGGAGCAAAAAAGACAAACGTCCAGCTTTTGCTGCCACAGCAAAGGTGCCAGCGGGGAAAAGTGATGCTGCTTCTCACTGCCTCCTGGAACCCCTTCAAATGCCCCACACAATTTGGCCCTCTCTGCTTTCCTGCGCACTCTAGCCTCAAAAGCACCTTTTTTCACTTTCGGCGCTGTTTGGAGCAAAAAAGACAAACGTCCAGCTTTTGCTGCCACAGCAAAGGTGCCAGCGGGGAAAAGTGATGCTGCTTCTCACTGCCTCCTGCAACCCCTTCAAATGCCCCACACAATTTGGCCCTCTCTGCTTTCCTGCGCACTCTAGCCTCAAAAGCACCTTTTTTCACTTTCGGCGCTGTTTGAAGCAAAAAAGACAAACGTCCAGCTTTTGCTGCCACAGCAAAGGTGCCAGCGGGGAAAAGTGATGCTGCTTCTCACTGCCTCCTGGAACCCCTTCAAATGCCCCACACAATTTGGCCCTCTCTGCTTTCCTGAAAAGTCTATCCTCAAAAGCACCTTTTTTCACTTTCGGCGCTGTTTGGAGCAAAAAAGACAAACGTCCAGCTTTTGCTGCCACAGCAAAGGTGCCAACGGGGAAAAGTGATGCTGCTTCTCACTGCCTCCTGGAACCCCTTCAAATGCCCCACACAATTTGGCCCTCTCTGCTTTCCTGAGAAGTCTATCCTCAAAAGCACCTTTTTTCACTTTCGGCGCTGTTTGGAGCAAAAAAGACAAACGTCCAGCTTTTGCTGCCACAGCAAAGGTGCCAGCGGGGAAAAGTGATGCTGCTTCTCACTGCCTCCTGCAACCCCTTCAAATGCCCCAGACAATTTGGCCCTCTCTGCTTTCCTGCGCACGCTATCCTCAAAAGCACCTTTTTTCACTTTCGGCGCTGTTTGGAGCAAAAAAGACAAACGTCCAGCTTTTGCTGCCACAGCAAAGGTGCCAGCGGGGAAAAGTGATGCTGGTCCTCAGTGGCTCCTGGAACCCCTTCAAATGCCCCACACAATTTGGCCCTCTCTGCTTTCCTGAAAAGTCTATCCTCAAAAGCACCTTTTTTCACTTTCGGCGCTGTTTGGAGCCAAAAAGACAAACGTCCAGCTTTTGCTGCCACAGCAAAGGTGCCAGCGGGGAAAAGTGATGCTGCTTCTCACTGCCTCCTGGAACCCCTTCAAATGCCCCAGACAATTTGTCCCTCTCTGCTTTCCTGCGCACGCTATCCTCAAAAGCACCTTTTTTCACTTTCGGCGCTGTTTGGAGCAAAAAAGACAAACGTCCAGCTTTTGCTGCCACAGCAAAGGTGCCAGCGGGGAAAAGTGATGCTGCTTCTCACTGCCTCCTGCAACCCCTTCAAATGCCCCACACAATTTGGCCCTCTCTGCTTTCCTGCGCACGCTATCCTCAAAAGCACCTTTTTTCACTTTTGGCGCTGTTTGGAGCAAAAAAGACAAACGTCCAGCTTTTGCTGCCACAGCAAAGGTGCCAGCGGGGAAAAGTGATGCTGCTTCTCACTGCCTCCTGGAACCCCTTCAAATGCCCCAGGCAATTTGGCCCTCTCTGCTTTCCTGAAAAGTCTATCCTCAAAAGCACCTTTTTTCACTTTCGGCGCTGTTTGGAGCAAAAAAGACAAACGTCCAGCTTTTGCTGCCACAGCAAAGGTGCCAGCGGGGAAAAGTGATGCTGCTTCTCACTGCCTCCTGGAACCCCTTCAAATGCCCCACAGAATTTGGCCCTCTTTGCTTTCCTGCACAAGCTATCCTCAAAAGCACCTTTTTTCACTTTCGGCGCTGTTTGGAGCAAAAAAGACAAACGTCCAGCTTTTGCTGCCACAGCAAAGGTGCCAGCGGGGAAAAGTGATGCTGGTCCTCACTGCCTCCTGGAACCCCTTCAAATGCCCCACACAATTTGGCCCTCTCTGCTTTCCTGCGCACTCTATCCTCAAAAGCACCTTTTTTCACTTTCGGCGCTGTTTGGAGCAAAAAAGACAAACGTCCAGCTTTTGCTGCCACAGCAAAGGTGCCAGCGGGGAAAAGTGATGCTGCTTCTCACTGCCTCCTGGAACCCCTTCAAATGCCCCAGACAATTTGGCCCTCTCTGCTTTCCTGCGCACTCTAGCCTCAAAAGCACCTTTTATCACTTTCGGCGCTGTTTGGAGCAAAAAAGACAAACGTCCAGCTTTTGCTGCCACAGCAAAGGTGCCAGCGGGGAAAAGTGATGCTGGTCCTCACTGCCTCCTGGAACCCCTTCAAATGCCCCACACAATTTGGCCCTCTCTGCTTTCCTGAGAAGTCTATCCTCAAAAGCACCTTTTTTCACTTTCGGCGCTGTTTGGAGCAAAAAAGACAAACGTCCAGCTTTTGCTGCCACAGCAAAGGTGCCAGCGGGGAAAAGTGATGCTGCTTCTCACTGCCTCCTGCAACCCCTTCAAATGCCCCAGACAATTTGTCCCTCTCTGCTTTCCTGCGCACGCTATCCTCAAAAGCACCTTTTTTCACTTTCGGCGCTGTTTGGAGCAAAAAAGAAAAACGTCCAGCTTTTGCTGCCACAGCAAAGGTGCCAGCGGGGAAAAGTGATGCTGCTTCTCACTGCCTCCTGCAACCCCTTCAAATGCCCCACACAATTTGGCCCTCTCTGCTTTCCTGCGCACTCTATCCTCAAAAGCACCTTTTTTCACTTTCGGCGCTGTTTGGAGCAAAAAAGACAAACGTCCAGCTTTTGCTGCCACAGCAAAGGTGCCAGCGGGGAAAAGTGATGCTGCTTCTCACTGCCTCCTGGAACCCCTTCAAATGCCCCACACAATTTGGCCCTCTCTGCTTTCCTGAAAAGTCTATCCTCAAAAGCACCTTTTTTCACTTTCGGCGCTGTTTGGAGCAAAAAAGACAAACGTCCAGCTTTTGCTGCCACAGCAAAGGTGCCAGCGGGGAAAAGTGATGCTGCTTCTCACTGCCTCCTGGAACCCCTTCAAATGCCCCACACAATTTGGCCCTCTCTGCTTTCCTGCACAAGCTATCCTCAAAAGCACCTTTTTTCACTTTCGGCGCTGTTTGGAGCAAAAAAGACAAACGTCCAGCTTTTGCTGCCACAGCAAAGGTGCCAGCGGGGAAAAGTGATGCTGCTTCTCACTGCCTCCTGGAACCCCTTCAAATGCCCCACACAATTTGGCCCTCTCTGCTTTCCTGAGAAGTCTATCCTCAAAGGCACCTTTTTTCACTTTCGGCGCTGTTTGGAGCAAAAAAGACAAACGTCCAGCTTTTGCTGCCACAGCAAAGGTGCCAGCGGGGAAAAGTGATGCTGCTTCTCACTGCCTCCTGCAACCCCTTCAAATGCCCCAGACAATTTGGCCCTCTCTGCTTTCCTGCGCACGCTATCCTCAAAAGCACCTTTTTTCACTTTCGGCGCTGTTTGGAGCAAAAAAGACAAACGTCCAGCTTTTGCTGCCACAGCAAAGGTGCCAGCGGGGAAAAGTGATGCTGGTCCTCAGTGGCTCCTGGAACCCCTTCAAATGCCCCACACAATTTGGCCCTCTCTGCTTTCCTGAAAAGTCTATCCTCAAAAGCACCTTTTTTCACTTTCGGCGCTGTTTGGAGCCAAAAAGACAAACGTCCAGCTTTTGCTGCCACAGCAAAGGTGCCAGCGGGGAAAAGTGATGCTGCTTCTCACTGCCTCCTGCAACCCCTTCAAATGCCCCAGACAATTTGGCCCTCTCTGCTTTCCTGCGCACGCTATCCTCAAAAGCACCTTTTTTCACTTTCGGCGCTGTTTGGAGCAAAAAAGACAAACGTCCAGCTTTTGCTGCCACAGCAAAGGTGCCAGCGGGGAAAAGTGATGCTGCTTCTCACTGCCTCCTGCAACCCCTTCAAATGCCCCACACAATTTGGCCCTCTCTGCTTTCCTGCGCACTCTATCCTCAAAAGCACCTTTTTTCACTTTCGGCGCTGTTTGGAGCAAAAAAGACAAACGTCCAGCTTTTGCTGCCACAGCAAAGGTGCCAGCGGGGAAAAGTGATGCTGCTTCTCACTGCCTCCTGGAACCCCTTCAAATGCCCCAGACAATTTGTCCCTCTCTGCTTTCCTGAAAAGTCTATCCTCAAAAGCACCTTTTTTCACTTTCGGCGCTGTTTGGAGCAAAAAAGACAAACGTCCAGCTTTTGCTGCCACAGCAAAGGTGCCAGCGGGGAAAAGTGATGCTGCTTCTCACTGCCTCCTGGAACCCCTTCAAATGCCCCACACAATTTGGCCCTCTCTGCTTTCCTGAGAAGTCTATCCTCAAAAGCACCTTTTTTCACTTTCGGCGCTGTTTGGAGCAAAAAAGACAAACGTCCAGCTTTTGCTGCCACAGCAAAGGTGCCAGCGGGGAAAAGTGATGCTGCTTCTCACTGCCTCCTGGAACCCCTTCAAATGCCCCACACAATTTGGCCCTCTCTGCTTTCCTGAAAAGTCTATCCTCAAAAGCACCTTTTTTCACTTTCGGCGCTGTTTGGAGCAAAAAAGACAAACGTCCAGCTTTTGCTGCCACAGCAAAGGTGCCAGCGGGGAAAAGTGATGCTGCTTCTCACTGCCTCCTGGAACCCCTTCAAATGCCCCACAGAATTTGGCCCTCTCTGCTTTCCTGCACAAGCTATCCTCAAAAGCACCTTTTTTCACTTTCGGCGCTGTTTGGAGCAAAAAAGACAAACGTCCAGCTTTTGCTGCCACAGCAAAGGTGCCAGCGGGGAAAAGTGATGCTGCTTCTCACTGCCTCCTGGAACCCCTTCAAATGCCCCACACAATTTGGCCCTCTCTGCTTTCCTGAAAAGTCTATCCTCAAAAGCACCTTTTTTCACTTTCGGCGCTGTTTGGAGCAAAAAAGACAAACGTCCAGCTTTTGCTGCCACAGCAAAGGTGCCAGCGGGGAAAAGTGATGCTGCTTCTCACTGCCTCCTGGAACCCCTTCAAATGCCCCACACAATTTGGCCCTCTCTGCTTTCCTGAGAAGTCTATCCTCAAAAGCACCTTTTTTCACTTTCGGCGCTGTTTGGAGCAAAAAAGACAAACGTCCAGCTTTTGCTGCCACAGCAAAGGTGCCAGCGGGGAAAAGTGATGCTGCTTCTCACTGCCTCCTGCAACCCCTTCAAATGCCCCAGGCAATTTGGCCCTCTCTGCTTTCCTGCGCACGCTATCCTCAAAAGCACCTTTTTTCACTTTCGGCGCTGTTTGGAGCAAAAAAGACAAACGTCCAGCTTTTGCTGCCACAGCAAAGGTGCCAGCGGGGAAAAGTGATGCTGGTCCTCAGTGGCTCCTGGAACCCCTTCAAATGCCCCAGACAATTTGGCCCTCTCTGCTTTCCTGAAAAGTCTATCCTCAAAAGCACCTTTTTTCACTTTCGGCGCTGTTTGAAGCAAAAAAGACAAACGTCCAGCTTTTGCTGCCACAGCAAAGGTGCCAGCGGGGAAAAGTGATGCTGCTTCTCACTGCCTCCTGGAACCCCTTCAAATGCCCCACACAATTTGGCCCTCTCTGCTTTCCTGCGCACTCTATCCTCAAAAGCACCTTTTTTCACTTTCGGCGCTGTTTGGAGCAAAAAAGACAAACGTCCAGCTTTTGCTGCCACAGCAAAGGTGCCAGCGGGGAAAAGTGATGCTGCTTCTCACTGCCTCCTGGAACCCCTTCAAATGCCCCACACAATTTGGCCCTCTCTGCTTTCCTGAAAAGTCTATCCTCAAAAGCACCTTTTTTCACTTTCGGCGCCCTCCGGAGCAAAAAAGACAAACGTCCAGCTTTTGCTGCCACAGCAAAGGTGCCAGCGGGGAAAAGTGATGCTGCTTCTCACTGCCTCCTGGAACCCCTTCAAATGCCCCACACAATTTGGCCCTCTCTGCTTTCCTGAGAAGTCTATCCTCAAAAGCACCTTTTTTCACTTTCGGCGCTGTTTGGAGCAAAAAAGACAAACGTCCAGCTTTTGCTGCCACAGCAAAGGTGCCAGCGGGGAAAAGTGATGCTGCTTCTCACTGCCTCCTGGAACCCCTTCAAATGCCCCAGGCAATTTGGCCCTCTCTGCTTTCCTGCGCACGCTATCCTCAAAAGCACCTTTTTTCACTTTCGGCGCTGTTTGGAGCAAAAAAGACAAACGTCCAGCTTTTGCTGCCACAGCAAAGGTGCCAGCGGGGAAAAGTGATGCTGCTTCTCACTGCCTCCTGGAACCCCTTCAAATGCCCCACACAATTTGGCCCTCTCTGCTTTCCTGAGAAGTCTATCCTCAAAGGCACCTTTTTTCACTTTAGGCGCTGTTTGGAGCAAAAAAGACAAACGTCCAGCTTTTGCTGCCACAGCAAAGGTGCCAGCGGGGAAAAGTGATGCTGCTTCTCACTGCCTCCTGCAACCCCTTCAAATGCCCCAGACAATTTGGCCCTCTCTGCTTTCCTGCGCACGCTATCCTCAAAAGCACCTTTTTTCACTTTCGGCGCTGTTTGGAGCAAAAAAGACAAACGTCCAGCTTTTGCTGCCACAGCAAAGGTGCCAGCGGGGAAAAGTGATGCTGGTCCTCAGTGGCTCCTGGAACCCCTTCAAATGCCCCACACAATTTGGCCCTCTCTGCTTTCCTGAAAAGTCTATCCTCAAAAGCACCTTTTTTCACTTTCGGCGCTGTTTGGAGCCAAAAAGACAAACGTCCAGCTTTTGCTGCCACAGCAAAGGTGCCAGCGGGGAAAAGTGATGCTGCTTCTCACTGCCTCCTGCAACCCCTTCAAATGCCCCAGACAATTTGGCCCTCTCTGCTTTCCTGCGCACGCTATCCTCAAAAGCACCTTTTTTCACTTTCGGCGCTGTTTGGAGCAAAAAAGACAAACGTCCAGCTTTTGCTGCCACAGCAAAGGTGCCAGCGGGGAAAAGTGATGCTGCTTCTCACTGCCTCCTGCAACCCCTTCAAATGCCCCACACAATTTGGCCCTCTCTGCTTTCCTGCGCACTCTATCCTCAAAAGCACCTTTTTTCACTTTCGGCGCTGTTTGGAGCAAAAAAGACAAACGTCCAGCTTTTGCTGCCACAGCAAAGGTGCCAGCGGGGAAAAGTGATGCTGCTTCTCACTGCCTCCTGGAACCCCTTCAAATGCCCCAGACAATTTGTCCCTCTCTGCTTTCCTGAAAAGTCTATCCTCAAAAGCACCTTTTTTCACTTTCGGCGCTGTTTGGAGCAAAAAAGACAAACGTCCAGCTTTTGCTGCCACAGCAAAGGTGCCAGCGGGGAAAAGTGATGCTGCTTCTCACTGCCTCCTGGAACCCCTTCAAATGCCCCACACAATTTGGCCCTCTCTGCTTTCCTGAGAAGTCTATCCTCAAAAGCACCTTTTTTCACTTTCGGCGCTGTTTGGAGCAAAAAAGACAAACGTCCAGCTTTTGCTGCCACAGCAAAGGTGCCAGCGGGGAAAAGTGATGCTGCTTCTCACTGCCTCCTGGAACCCCTTCAAATGCCCCACACAATTTGGCCCTCTCTGCTTTCCTGAAAAGTCTATCCTCAAAAGCACCTTTTTTCACTTTCGGCGCTGTTTGGAGCAAAAAAGACAAACGTCCAGCTTTTGCTGCCACAGCAAAGGTGCCAGCGGGGAAAAGTGATGCTGCTTCTCACTGCCTCCTGGAACCCCTTCAAATGCCCCACAGAATTTGGCCCTCTCTGCTTTCCTGCACAAGCTATCCTCAAAAGCACCTTTTTTCACTTTCGGCGCTGTTTGGAGCAAAAAAGACAAACGTCCAGCTTTTGCTGCCACAGCAAAGGTGCCAGCGGGGAAAAGTGATGCTGCTTCTCACTGCCTCCTGGAACCCCTTCAAATGCCCCACACAATTTGGCCCTCTCTGCTTTCCTGAAAAGTCTATCCTCAAAAGCACCTTTTTTCACTTTCGGCGCTGTTTGGAGCAAAAAAGACAAACGTCCAGCTTTTGCTGCCACAGCAAAGGTGCCAGCGGGGAAAAGTGATGCTGCTTCTCACTGCCTCCTGGAACCCCTTCAAATGCCCCACACAATTTGGCCCTCTCTGCTTTCCTGAGAAGTCTATCCTCAAAAGCACCTTTTTTCACTTTCGGCGCTGTTTGGAGCAAAAAAGACAAACGTCCAGCTTTTGCTGCCACAGCAAAGGTGCCAGCGGGGAAAAGTGATGCTGCTTCTCACTGCCTCCTGCAACCCCTTCAAATGCCCCAGGCAATTTGGCCCTCTCTGCTTTCCTGCGCACGCTATCCTCAAAAGCACCTTTTTTCACTTTCGGCGCTGTTTGGAGCAAAAAAGACAAACGTCCAGCTTTTGCTGCCACAGCAAAGGTGCCAGCGGGGAAAAGTGATGCTGGTCCTCAGTGGCTCCTGGAACCCCTTCAAATGCCCCAGACAATTTGGCCCTCTCTGCTTTCCTGAAAAGTCTATCCTCAAAAGCACCTTTTTTCACTTTCGGCGCTGTTTGAAGCAAAAAAGACAAACGTCCAGCTTTTGCTGCCACAGCAAAGGTGCCAGCGGGGAAAAGTGATGCTGCTTCTCACTGCCTCCTGGAACCCCTTCAAATGCCCCACACAATTTGGCCCTCTCTGCTTTCCTGCGCACTCTATCCTCAAAAGCACCTTTTTTCACTTTCGGCGCTGTTTGGAGCAAAAAAGACAAACGTCCAGCTTTTGCTGCCACAGCAAAGGTGCCAGCGGGGAAAAGTGATGCTGCTTCTCACTGCCTCCTGGAACCCCTTCAAATGCCCCACACAATTTGGCCCTCTCTGCTTTCCTGAAAAGTCTATCCTCAAAAGCACCTTTTTTCACTTTCGGCGCCCTCCGGAGCAAAAAAGACAAACGTCCAGCTTTTGCTGCCACAGCAAAGGTGCCAGCGGGGAAAAGTGATGCTGCTTCTCACTGCCTCCTGGAACCCCTTCAAATGCCCCACACAATTTGGCCCTCTCTGCTTTCCTGAGAAGTCTATCCTCAAAAGCACCTTTTTTCACTTTCGGCGCTGTTTGGAGCAAAAAAGACAAACGTCCAGCTTTTGCTGCCACAGCAAAGGTGCCAGCGGGGAAAAGTGATGCTGCTTCTCACTGCCTCCTGGAACCCCTTCAAATGCCCCAGGCAATTTGGCCCTCTCTGCTTTCCTGCGCACGCTATCCTCAAAAGCACCTTTTTTCACTTTCGGCGCTGTTTGGAGCAAAAAAGACAAACGTCCAGCTTTTGCTGCCACAGCAAAGGTGCCAGCGGGGAAAAGTGATGCTGGTCCTCAGTGGCTCCTGGAACCCCTTCAAATGCCCCAGACAATTTGGCCCTCTCTGCTTTCCTGAAAAGTCTATCCTGAAAAGCACCTTTTTTCACTTTCGGCGCTGTTTGGAGCAAAAAAGACAAACGTCCAGCTTTTGCTGCCACAGCAAAGGTGCCAGCGGGGAAAAGTGATGCTGCTTCTCACTGCCTCCTGGAACCCCTTCAAATGCCCCACACAATTTGGCCCTCTCTGCTTTCCTGCGCACTCTATCCTCAAAAGCACCTTTTTTCACTTTCGGCGCTGTTTGGAGCAAAAAAGACAAACGTCCAGCTTTTGCTGCCACAGCAAAGGTGCCAGCGGGGAAAAGTGATGCTGCTTCTCACTGCCTCCTGGAACCCCTTCAAATGCCCCACACAATTTGGCCCTCTCTGCTTTCCTGCGCACTCTATCCTCAAAAGCACCTTTTTTCACTTTCGGCGCTGTTTGGAGCAAAAAAGACAAACGTCCAGCTTTTGCTGCCACAGCAAAGGTGCCAGCGGGGAAAAGTGATGCTGCTTCTCACTGCCTCCTGGAACCCCTTCAAATGCCCCACACAATTTGGCCCTCTCTGCTTTCCTGAAAAGTCTATCCTCAAAAGCACCTTTTTTCACTTTCGGCGCTGTTTGGAGCAAAAAAGACAAACGTCCAGCTTTTGCTGCCACAGCAAAGGTGCCAGCGGGGAAAAGTGATGCTGCTTCTCACTGCCTCCTGGAACCCCTTCAAATGCCCCACACAATTTGGCCCTCTCTGCTTTCCTGAGAAGTCTATCCTCAAAAGCACCTTTTTTCACTTTCGGCGCTGTTTGGAGCAAAAAAGACAAACGTCCAGCTTTTGCTGCCACAGCAAAGGTGCCAGCGGGGAAAAGTGATGCTGCTTCTCACTGCCTCCTGGAACCCCTTCAAATGCCCCACGCAATTTGGCCCTCTCTGCTTTCCTGCGCACTCTATCCTCAAAAGCACCTTTTTTCACTTTCGGCGCTGTTTGGAGCAAAAAAGACAAACGTCCAGCTTTTGCTGCCACAGCAAAGGTGCCAGCGGGGAAAA
Source organism: Vanellus vanellus (assembly GCF_965231255.1). NCBI lineage: Eukaryota > Metazoa > Chordata > Aves > Charadriiformes > Charadriidae > Vanellus > Vanellus vanellus. Next base: position 71,247 of record NW_028127760.1, read on the forward strand.
GTGATGCTGCTTCTCACTGCCTCCTGGAACCCCTTCAAATGCCCCACAGAATTTGGCCCTCTCTGCTTTCCTGCACAAGCTATCCTCAAAAGCACCTTTTTTCACTTTCGGCGCTGTTTGGAGCAAAAAAGACAAACGTCCAGCTTTTGCTGCCACAGCAAAGGTGCCAGCGGGGAAAAGTGATGCTGCTTCTCACTGCCTCCTGGAACCCCTTCAAATGCCCCACACAATTTGGCCCTCTCTGCTTTCCTGAAAAGTCTATCCTCAAAAGCACCTTTTTTCACTTTCGGCGCTGTTTGGAGCAAAAAAGACAAACGTCCAGCTTTTGCTGCCACAGCAAAGGTGCCAGCGGGGAAAAGTGATGCTGCTTCTCACTGCCTCCTGGAACCCCTTCAAATGCCCCACACAATTTGGCCCTCTCTGCTTTCCTGCGCACTCTATCCTCAAAAGCACCTTTTTTCACTTTCGGCGCTGTTTGGAGCAAAAAAGACAAACGTCCAGCTTTTGCTGCCACAGCAAAGGTGCCAGCGGGGAAAAGTGATGCTGCTTCTCACTGCCTCCTGCAACCCCTTCAAATGCCCCACAGAATTTGGCCCTCTCTGCTTTCCTGCACAAGCTATCCTCAAAAGCACCTTTTTTCACTTTCGGCGCTGTTTGGAGCAAAAAAGACAAACGTCCAGCTTTTGCTGCCACAGCAAAGGTGCCAGCGGGGAAAAGTGATGCTGCTTCTCACTGCCTCCTGGAACCCCTTCAAATGCCCCACACAATTTGGCCCTCTCTGCTTTCCTGAAAAGTCTATCCTCAAAAGCACCTTTTTTCACTTTCGGCGCTGTTTGGAGCAAAAAAGACAAACGTCCAGCTTTTGCTGCCACAGCAAAGGTGCCAGCGGGGAAAAGTGATGCTGCTTCTCACTGCCTCCTGGAACCCCTTCAAATGCCCCACACAATTTGGCCCTCTCTGCTTTCCTGAGAAGTCTATCCTCAAAAGCACCTTTTTTCACTTTCGGCGCTGTTTGGAGCAAAAAAGACAAACGTCCAGCTTTTGCTGCCACAGCAAAGGTGCCAGCGGGGAAAAGTGATGCTGCTTCTCACTGCCTCCTGCAACCCCTTCAAATGCCCCAGGCAATTTGGCCCTCTCTGCTTTCCTGCGCACGCTATCCTCAAAAGCACCTTTTTTCACTTTCGGCGCTGTTTGGAGCAAAAAAGACAAACGTCCAGCTTTTGCTGCCACAGCAAAGGTGCCAGCGGGGAAAAGTGATGCTGGTCCTCAGTGGCTCCTGGAACCCCTTCAAATGCCCCAGACAATTTGGCCCTCTCTGCTTTCCTGAAAAGTCTATCCTCAAAAGCACCTTTTTTCACTTTCGGCGCTGTTTGAAGCAAAAAAGACAAACGTCCAGCTTTTGCTGCCACAGCAAAGGTGCCAGCGGGGAAAAGTGATGCTGCTTCTCACTGCCTCCTGGAACCCCTTCAAATGCCCCACACAATTTGGCCCTCTCTGCTTTCCTGCGCACGCTATCCTCAAAAGCACCTTTTTTCACTTTCGGCGCTGTTTGGAGCAAAAAAGACAAACGTCCAGCTTTTGCTGCCACAGCAAAGGTGCCAGCGGGGAAAAGTGATGCTGGTCCTCAGTGGCTCCTGGAACCCCTTCAAATGCCCCACACAATTTGGCCCTCTCTGCTTTCCTGAAAAGTCTATCCTCAAAAGCACCTTTTTTCACTTTCGGCGCTGTTTGGAGCAAAAAAGACAAACGTCCAGCTTTTGCTGCCACAGCAAAGGTGCCAGCGGGGAAAAGTGATGCTGCTTCTCACTGCCTCCTGCAACCCCTTCAAATGCCCCACACAATTTGGCCCTCTCTGCTTTCCTGAAAAGTCTATCCTCAAAAGCACCTTTTTTCACTTTCGGCGCTGTTTGAAGCAAAAAAGACAAACGTCCAGCTTTTGCTGCCACAGCAAAGGTGCCAGCGGGGAAAAGTGATGCTGCTTCTCACTGCCTCCTGGAACCCCTTCAAATGCCCCAGGCAATTTGGCCCTCTCTGCTTTCCTGAAAAGTCTATCCTCAGAAGCACCTTTTTTCACTTTCGGCGCTGTTTGGAGCAAAAAAGACAAACGTCCAGCTTTTGCTGCCACAGCAAAGGTGCCAGCGGGGAAAACTGATGCTGGTCCTCAGTGGCTCCTGGAACCCCTTCAAATGCCCCAGACAATTTGGCCCTCTCTGCTTTCCTGAAAAGTCTATCCTCAAAAGCACCTTTTTTCACTTTCGGCGCTGTTTGGAGCAAAAAAGACAAACGTCCAGCTTTTGCTGCCACAGCAAAGGTGCCAGCGGGGAAAAGTGATGCTGCTTCTCACTGCCTCCTGGAACCCCTTCAAATGCCCCAGGCAATTTGGCCCTCTCTGCTTTCCTGAAAAGTCTATCCTCAAAAGCACCTTTTTTCACTTTCGGCGCTGTTTGGAGCAAAAAAGACAAACGTCCAGCTTTTGCTGCCACAGCAAAGGTGCCAGCAGGGAAAAGTGATGCTAGTCCTCACTGGCTCCTGGAACCCCTTCAAATACCCCACACAATTTGGCCCTCTCTGCTTTCCTGAAAAGTCTATCCTCAAAAGCACCTTTTTTCACTTTCGGCGCTGTTTGAAGCAAAAAAGACAAACGTCCAGCTTTTGCTGCCACAGCAAAGGTGCCAGCGGGGAAAAGTGATGCTGCTTCTCACTGCCTCCTGGAACCCCTTCAAATGCCCCAGGCAATTTGGCCCTCTCTGCTTTCCTGAAAAGTCTATCCTCAAAAGCACCTTTTTTCACTTTCGGCGCTGTTTGGAGCAAAAAAGACAAACGTCCAGCTTTTGCTGCCACAGCAAAGGTGCCAGCGGGGAAAAGTGATGCTGCTTCTCACTGCCTCCTGCAACCCCTTCAAATGCCCCAGACAATTTGGCCCTCTCTGCTTTCCTGCGCACGCTATCCTCAAAAGCACCTTTTTTCACTTTCGGCGCTGTTTGGAGCAAAAAAGACAAACGTCCAGCTTTTGCTGCCACAGCAAAGGTGCCAGCGGGGAAAAGTGATGCTGGTCCTCAGTGGCTCCTGGAACCCCTTCAAATGCCCCACACAATTTGGCCCTCTCTGCTTTCCTGAAAAGTCTATCCTCAAAAGCACCTTTTTTCACTTTCGGCGCTGTTTGGAGCAAAAAAGACAAACGTCCAGCTTTTGCTGCCACAGCAAAGGTGCCAGCGGGGAAAAGTGATGCTGCTTCTCACTGCCTCCTGCAACCCCTTCAAATGCCCCACACAATTTGGCCCTCTCTGCTTTCCTGAAAAGTCTATCCTCAAAAGCACCTTTTTTCACTTTCGGCGCTGTTTGAAGCAAAAAAGACAAACGTCCAGCTTTTGCTGCCACAGCAAAGGTGCCAGCGGGGAAAAGTGATGCTGCTTCTCACTGCCTCCTGGAACCCCTTCAAATGCCCCAGGCAATTTGGCCCTCTCTGCTTTCCTGAAAAGTCTATCCTCAGAAGCACCTTTTTTCACTTTCGGCGCTGTTTGGAGCAAAAAAGACAAACGTCCAGCTTTTGCTGCCACAGCAAAGGTGCCAGCGGGGAAAACTGATGCTGGTCCTCAGTGGCTCCTGGAACCCCTTCAAATGCCCCAGACAATTTGGCCCTCTCTGCTTTCCTGAAAAGTCTATCCTCAAAAGCACCTTTTTTCACTTTCGGCGCTGTTTGGAGCAAAAAAGACAAACGTCCAGCTTTTGCTGCCACAGCAAAGGTGCCAGCGGGGAAAAGTGATGCTGCTTCTCACTGCCTCCTGGAACCCCTTCAAATGCCCCAGGCAATTTGGCCCTCTCTGCTTTCCTGAAAAGTCTATCCTCAAAAGCACCTTTTTTCACTTTCGGCGCTGTTTGGAGCAAAAAAGACAAACGTCCAGCTTTTGCTGCCACAGCAAAGGTGCCAGCAGGGAAAAGTGATGCTAGTCCTCACTGGCTCCTGGAACCCCTTCAAATACCCCACACAATTTGGCCCTCTCTGCTTTCCTGAAAAGTCTATCCTCAAAAGCACCTTTTTTCACTTTCGGCGCTGTTTGAAGCAAAAAAGACAAACGTCCAGCTTTTGCTGCCACAGCAAAGGTGCCAGCGGGGAAAAGTGATGCTGCTTCTCACTGCCTCCTGGAACCCCTTCAAATGCCCCAGGCAATTTGGCCCTCTCTGCTTTCCTGAAAAGTCTATCCTCAAAAGCACCTTTTTTCACTTTCGGCGCTGTTTGGAGCAAAAAAGACAAACGTCCAGCTTTTGCTGCCACAGCAAAGGTGCCAGCGGGGAAAAGTGATGCTGCTTCTCACTGCCTCCTGCAACCCCTTCAAATGCCCCAGACAATTTGGCCCTCTCTGCTTTCCTGCGCACGCTATCCTCAAAAGCACCTTTTTTCACTTTCGGCGCTGTTTGAAGCAAAAAAGACAAACGTCCAGCTTTTGCTGCCACAGCAAAGGTGCCAGCGGGGAAAACTGATGCTGGTCCTCAGTGGCTCCTGGAACCCCTTCAAATGCCCCACACAATTTGGCCCTCTCTGCTTTCCTGAAAAGTCTATCCTCAAAAGCACCTTTTTTCACTTTCGGCGCTGTTTGAAGCAAAAAAGACAAACGTCCAGCTTTTGCTGCCACAGCAAAGGTGCCAGCGGGGAAAAGTGATGCTGCTTCTCACTGCCTCCTGGAACCCCTTCAAATGCCCCACACAATTTGGCCCTCTCTGCTTTCCTGCGCAATCTAGCCTCAAAAGCACCTTTTTTCACTTTCGGCGCTGTTTGGAGCAAAAAAGACAAACGTCCAGCTTTTGCTGCCACAGCAAAGGTGCCAGCGGGGAAAAGTGATGCTGCTTCTCACTGCCTCCTGGAACCCCTTCAAATGCCCCAGACAATTTGGCCCTCTCTGCTTTCCTGAAAAGTCTATCCTCAAAAGCACCTTTTTTCACTTTCGGCGCTGTTTGGAGCCAAAAAGACAAACGTCCAGCTTTTGCTGCCACAGCAAAGGTGCCAGCGGGGAAAAGTGATGCTGCTTCTCACTGCCTCCTGGAACCCCTTCAAATGCCCCACACAATTTGGCCCTCTCTGCTTTCCTGCGCACGCTATCCTCAACAGCACCTTTTTTCACTTTCGCCGCTGTTTGGAGCAAAAAAGACAAACGTCCAGCTTTTGCTGCCACAGCAAAGGTGCCAGCGGGGAAAAGTGATGCTGCTTCTCACTGCCTCCTGGAACCCCTTCAAATGCCCCAGACAATTTGTCCCTCTCTGCTTTCCTGAAAAGTCTATCCTCAAAAGCACCTTTTTTCACTTTCGGCGCTGTTTGGAGCAAAAAAGACAAACGTCCAGCTTTTGCTGCCACAGCAAAGGTGCCAGCGGGGAAAAGTGATGCTGCTTCTCACTGCCTCCTGCAACCCCTTCAAATGCCCCAGACAATTTGGCCCTCTCTGCTTTCCTGCGCACGCTATCCTCAAAAGCACCTTTTTTCACTTTCGGCGCTGTTTGGAGCAAAAAAGACAAACGTCCAGCTTTTGCTGCCACAGCAAAGGTGCCAGCGGGGAAAAGTGATGCTGCTTCTCACTGCCTCCTGGAACCCCTTCAAATGCCCCACACAATTTGGCCCTCTCTGCTTTCCTGAAAAGTCTATCCTCAAAAGCACCTTTTTTCACTTTCGGCGCTGTTTGCAGCAAAAAAGACAAACGTCCAGCTTTTGCTGCCACAGCAAAGGTGCCAGCGGGGAAAAGTGATGCTGCTTCTCACTGCCTCCTGGAACCCCTTCAAATGCCCCACACAATTTGGCCCTCTCTGCTTTCCTGCGCACTCTATCCTCAAAAGCACCTTTTTTCACTTTCGGCGCTGTTTGGAGCAAAAAAGACAAACGTCCAGCTTTTGCTGCCACAGCAAAGGTGCCAGCGGGGAAAAGTGATGCTGGTCCTCAGTGGCTCCTGGAACCCCTTCAAATGCCCCACACAATTTGGCCCTCTCTGCTTTCCTGCGCACTCTATCCTCAAAAGCACCTTTTTTCACTTTCGGCGCTGTTTGGAGCAAAAAAGACAAACGTCCAGCTTTTGCTGCCACAGCAAAGGTGCCAGCGGGGAAAAGTGATGCTGCTTCTCACTGCCTCCTGGAACCCCTTCAAATGCCCCACACAATTTGGCCCTCTCTGCTTTCCTGAAAAGTCTATCCTCAAAAGCACCTTTTTTCACTTTCGGCGCTGTTTGGAGCAAAAAAGACAAACGTCCAGCTTTTGCTGCCACAGCAAAGGTGCCAGCGGGGAAAAGTGATGCTGCTTCTCACTGCCTCCTGGAACCCCTTCAAATGCCCCACAGAATTTGGCCCTCTCTGCTTTCCTGCACAAGCTATCCTCAAAAGCACCTTTTTTCACTTTCGGCGCTGTTTGGAGCAAAAAAGACAAACGTCCAGCTTTTGCTGCCACAGCAAAGGTGCCAGCGGGGAAAAGTGATGCTGCTTCTCACTGCCTCCTGGAACCCCTTCAAATGCCCCAGACAATTTGGCCCTCTCTGCTTTCCTGAAAAGTCTATCCTCAAAAGCACCTTTTTTCACTTTCGGCGCTGTTTGGAGCAAAAAAGACAAACGTCCAGCTTTTGCTGCCACAGCAAAGGTGCCAGCGGGGAAAAGTGATGCTGCTTCTCACTGCCTCCTGGAACCCCTTCAAATGCCCCAGACAATTTGGCCCTCTCTGCTTTCCTGAGAAGTCTATCCTCAAAAGCACCTTTTTTCACTTTCGGCGCTGTTTGGAGCAAAAAAGACAAACGTCCAGCTTTTGCTGCCACAGCAAAGGTGCCAGCGGGGAAAAGTGATGCTGCTTCTCACTGCCTCCTGGAACCCCTTCAAATGCCCCACACAATTTGGCCCTCTCTGCTTTCCTGAAAAGTCTATCCTCAAAAGCACCTTTTTTCACTTTCGGCGCTGTTTGGAGCAAAAAAGACAAACGTCCAGCTTTTGCTGCCACAGCAAAGGTGCCAGCGGGGAAAAGTGATGCTGCTTCTCACTGCCTCCTGCAACCCCTTCAAATGCCCCACAGAATTTGGCCCTCTCTGCTTTCCTGCACAAGCTATCCTCAAAAGCACCTTTTTTCACTTTCGGCGCTGTTTGGAGCAAAAAAGACAAACGTCCAGCTTTTGCTGCCACAGCAAAGGTGCCAGCGGGGAAAAGTGATGCTGCTTCTCACTGCCTCCTGGAACCCCTTCAAATGCCCCACACAATTTGGCCCTCTCTGCTTTCCTGAAAAGTCTATCCTCAAAAGCACCTTTTTTCACTTTCGGCGCTGTTTGGAGCAAAAAAGACAAACGTCCAGCTTTTGCTGCCACAGCAAAGGTGCCAGCGGGGAAAAGTGATGCTGCTTCTCACTGCCTCCTGGAACCCCTTCAAATGCCCCACACAATTTGGCCCTCTCTGCTTTCCTGAGAAGTCTATCCTCAAAAGCACCTTTTTTCACTTTCGGCGCTGTTTGGAGCAAAAAAGACAAACGTCCAGCTTTTGCTGCCACAGCAAAGGTGCCAGCGGGGAAAGTGATGCTGCTTCTCACTGCCTCCTGCAACCCCTTCAAATGCCCCAGACAATTTGGGCCCTCTCTGCTTTCCTGCGCACGCTATCCTCAAAAGCACCTTTTTTCACTTTCGGCGCTGTTTGGAGCAAAAAAGACAAACGTCCAGCTTTTGCTGCCACAGCAAAGGTGCCAGCGGGGAAAAGTGATGCTGGTCCTCAGTGGCTCCTGGAACCCCTTCAAATGCCCCAGACAATTTGGCCCTCTCTGCTTTCCTGAAAAGTCTATCCTCAAAAGCACCTTTTTTCACTTTCGGCGCTGTTTGAAGCAAAAAAGACAAACGTCCAGCTTTTGCTGCCACAGCAAAGGTGCCAGCGGGGAAAAGTGATGCTGCTTCTCACTGCCTCCTGGAACCCCTTCAAATGCCCCACACAATTTGGCCCTCTCTGCTTTCCTGCGCACTCTATCCTCAAAAGCACCTTTTTCACTTTCGGCGCTGTTTGGAGCAAAAAAGACAAACGTCCAGCTTTTTGCTGCCACAGCAAAGGTGCCAGCGGGGAAAAGTGATGCTGGTCCTCAGTGGCTCCTGGAACCCCTTCAAATGCCCCACACAATTTGGCCCTCTCTGCTTTCCTGCGCACTCTAGCCTCAAAAGCACCTTTTTTTACTTTCGGCGCTGTTTGGAGCAAAAAAGACAAACGTCCAGCTTTTGCTGCCACAGCAAAGGTGCCAGCGGGGAAAAGTGATGCTGCTTCTCACTGCCTCCTGGAACCCCTTCAAATGCCCCAGACAATTTGGCCCTCTCTGCTTTCCTCCGCACGCTATCCTCAAAAGCACCTTTTTTCACTTTCGGCGCTGTTTGGAGCAAAAAAGACAAACGTCCAGCTTTTGCTGCCACAGCAAAGGTGCCAGCGGGGAAAAGTGATGCTGCTTCTCACTGCCTCCTGGAACCCCTTCAAATGCCCCAGACAATTTGGCCCTCTCTGCTTTCCTGAAAAGTCTATCCTCAAAAGCACCTTTTTTCACTTTCGGCTCTGTTTGAAGCAAAAAAGAAAAACGTCCAGCTTTTGCTGCCACAGCAAAGGTGCCAGCGGGGAAAAGTGATGCTGCTTCTCACTGCCTCCTGGAACCCCTTCAAATGCCCCACACAATTTGGCCCTCTCTGCTTTCCTGCGCACGCTATCCTCAAAAGCACCTTTTTTCACTTTCGGCGCTGTTTGGAGCAAAAAAGACAAACGTCCAGCTTTTGCTGCCACAGCAAAGGTGCCAGCGGGGAAAAGTGATGCTGGTCCTCAGTGGCTCCTGGAACCCCTTCAAATGCCCCAGACAATTTGGCCCTCTCTGCTTTCCTGAAAAGTCTATCCTCAAAAGCACCTTTTTTCACTTTCGGCGCTGTTTGGAGCAAAAAAGACAAACGTCCAGCTTTTGCTGCCACAGCAAAGGTGCCAGCGGGGAAAAGTGATGCTAGTCCTCACTGGCTCCTGGAACCCCTTCAAATACCCCACACAATTTGGCCCTCTCTGCTTTCCTGAAAAGTCTATCCTCAAAAGCACCTTTTTTCACTTTCGGCGCTGTTTGAAGCAAAAAAGACAAACGTCCAGCTTTTGCTGCCACAGCAAAGGTGCCAGCGGGGAAAAGTGATGCTGCTTCTCAGTGCCTCCTGGAACCCCTTCAAATGCCCCAGGCAATTTGGCCCTCTCTGCTTTCCTGAAAAGTCTATCCTCAGAAGCACCTTTTTTCACTTTCGGCGCTGTTTGGAGCAAAAAAGACAAATGTCCAGCTTTTGCTGCCACAGCAAAGGTGCCAGCGGGGAAAACTGATGCTGGTCCTCAGTGGCTCCTGGAACCCCTTCAAATGCCCCAGACAATTTGGCCCTCTCTGCTTTCCTGAAAAGTCTATCCTCAAAAGCACCTTTTTTCACTTTCGGCGCTGTTTGGAGCAAAAAAGACAAACGTCCAGCTTTTGCTGCCACAGCAAAGGTGCCAGCGGGGAAAAGTGATGCTGGTCCTCAGTGGCTCCTGGAACCCCTTCAAATGCCCCAGGCAATTTGGCCCTCTCTGCTTTCCTGAAAAGTCTATCCTCAAAAGCACCTTTTTTCACTTTCGGCGCTGTTTGGAGCAAAAAAGACAAACGTCCAGCTTTTGCTGCCACAGCAAAGGTGCCAGCGGGGAAAAGTGATGCTGCTTCTCACTGCCTCCTGGAACCCCTTCAAATACCCCACACAATTTGGCCCTCTCTGCTTTCCTGAAAAGTCTATCCTCAAAAGCACCTTTTTTCACTTTCGGCGCTGTTTGAAGCAAAAAAGACAAACGTCCAGCTTTTGCTGCCACAGCAAAGGTGCCAGCGGGGAAAAGTGATGCTGCTTCTCACTGCCTCCTGGAACCCCTTCAAATGCCCCAGGCAATTTGGCCCTCTCTGCTTTCCTGAAAAGTCTATCCTCAAAAGCACCTTTTTTCACTTTCGGCGCTGTTTGGAGCAAAAAAGACAAACGTCCAGCTTTTGCTGCCACAGCAAAGGTGCCAGCGGGGAAAAGTGATGCTGCTTCTCACTGCCTCCTGCAACCCCTTCAAATGCCCCAGACAATTTGGCCCTCTCTGCTTTCCTGCGCACGCTATCCTCAAAAGCACCTTTTTTCACTTTCGGCGCTGTTTGAAGCAAAAAAGACAAACGTCCAGCTTTTGCTGCCACAGCAAAGGTGCCAGCGGGGAAAAGTGATGCTGGTCCTCAGTGGCTCCTGGAACCCCTTCAAATGCCCCACACAATTTGGCCCTCTCTGCTTTCCTGAAAAGTCTATCCTCAAAAGCACCTTTTTTCACTTTCGGCGCTGTTTGAAGCAAAAAAGACAAACGTCCAGCTTTTGCTGCCACAGCAAAGGTGCCAGCGGGGAAAAGTGATGCTGCTTCTCACTGCCTCCTGGAACCCCTTCAAATGCCCCACACAATTTGGCCCTCTCTGCTTTCCTGCGCACTCTAGCCTCAAAAGCACCTTTTATCACTTTCGGCGCTGTTTGGAGCAAAAAAGACAAACGTCCAGCTTTTGCTGCCACAGCAAAGGTGCCAGCGGGGAAAAGTGATGCTGCTTCTCACTGCCTCCTGGAACCCCTTCAAATGCCCCAGACAATTTGGCCCTCTCTGCTTTCCTGAAAAGTCTATCCTCAAAAGCACCTTTTTTCACTTTCGGCGCTGTTTGGAGCCAAAAAGAAAAACGTCCAGCTTTTGCTGCCACAGCAAAGGTGCCAGCGGGGAAAAGTGATGCTGCTTCTCACTGCCTCCTGCAACCCCTTCAAATGCCCCAGACAATTTGGCCCTCTCTGCTTTCCTGCGCACGCTATCCTCAACAGCACCTTTTTTCACTTTCGCCGCTGTTTGGAGCAAAAAAGACAAACGTCCAGCTTTTGCTGCCACAGCAAAGGTGCCAGCGGGGAAAAGTGATGCTGCTTCTCACTGCCTCCTGGAACCCCTTCAAATGCCCCAGACAATTTGTCCCTCTCTGCTTTCCTGAAAAGTCTATCCTCAAAAGCACCTTTTTTCACTTTCGGCGCTGTTTGGAGCAAAAAAGACAAACGTCCAGCTTTTGCTGCCACAGCAAAGGTGCCAGCGGGGAAAAGTGATGCTGCTTCTCACTGCCTCCTGGAACCCCTTCAAATGCCCCAGGCAATTTGGCCCTCTCTGCTTTCCTGAAAAGTCTATCCTCAAAAGCACCTTTTTTCACTTTCGGCGCTGTTTGGAGCAAAAAAGACAAACGTCCAGCTTTTGCTGCCACAGCAAAGGTGCCAGCGGGGAAAAGTGATGCTGCTTCTCACTGCCTCCTGCAACCCCTTCAAATGCCCCACACAATTTGGCCCTCTCTGCTTTCCTGAAAAGTCTATCCTCAAAAGCACCTTTTTTCACTTTCGGCGCTGTTTGGAGCAAAAAAGACAAACGTCCAGCTTTTGCTGCCACAGCAAAGGTGCCAGCGGGGAAAAGTGATGCTAGTCCTCACTGGCTCCTGGAACCCCTTCAAATACCCCACACAATTTGGCCCTCTCTGCTTTCCTGAAAAGTCTATCCTCAAAAGCACCTTTTTTCACTTTCGGCGCTGTTTGAAGCAAAAAAGACAAACGTCCAGCTTTTGCTGCCACAGCAAAGGTGCCAGCGGGGAAAACTGATGCTGGTCCTCAGTGGCTCCTGGAACCCCTTCAAATGCCCCAGACAATTTGGCCCTCTCTGCTTTCCTGAAAAGTCTATCCTCAAAAGCACCTTTTTTCACTTTCGGCGCTGTTTGAAGCAAAAAAGACAAACGTCCAGCTTTTGCTGCCACAGCAAAGGTGCCAGCGGGGAAAAGTGATGCTGCTTCTCACTGCCTCCTGGAACCCCTTCAAATGCCCCACACAATTTGGCCCTCTCTGCTTTCCTGCGCACTCTAGCCTCAAAAGCACCTTTTATCACTTTCGGCGCTGTTTGGAGCAAAAAAGACAAACGTCCAGCTTTTGCTGCCACAGCAAAGGTGCCAGCGGGGAAAAGTGATGCTGCTTCTCACTGCCTCCTGGAACCCCTTCAAATGCCCCAGACAATTTGTCCCTCTCTGCTTTCCTGAAAAGTCTATCCTCAAAAGCACCTTTTTTCACTTTCGGCGCTGTTTGGAGCCAAAAAGACAAACGTCCAGCTTTTGCTGCCACAGCAAAGGTGCCAGCGGGGAAAAGTGATGCTGCTTCTCACTGCCTCCTGCAACCCCTTCAAATGCCCCAGACAATTTGGCCCTCTCTGCTTTCCTGCGCACGCTATCCTCAACAGCACCTTTTTTCACTTTCGGCGCTGTTTGGAGCAAAAAAGACAAACGTCCAGCTTTTGCTGCCACAGCAAAGGTGCCAGCGGGGAAAAGTGATGCTGCTTCTCACTGCCTCCTGGAACCCCTTCAAATGCCCCAGACAATTTGGCCCTCTCTGCTTTCCTGCGCACTCTATCCTCAAAAGCACCTTTTTTCACTTTCGGCGCTGTTTGGAGCAAAAAAGACAAACGTCCAGCTTTTGCTGCCACAGCAAAGGTGCCAGCGGGGAAAAGTGATGCTAGTCCTCACTGGCTCCTGGAACCCCTTCAAATACCCCACACAATTTGGCCCTCTCTGCTTTCCTGAAAAGTCTATCCTCAAAAGCACCTTTTTTCACTTTCGGCGCTGTTTGAAGCAAAAAAGACAAACGTCCAGCTTTTGCTGCCACAGCAAAGGTGCCAGCGGGGAAAAGTGATGCTGCTTCTCACTGCCTCCTGGAACCCCTTCAAATGCCCCAGGCAATTTGGCCCTCTCTGCTTTCCTGAAAAGTCTATCCTCAAAAGCACCTTTTTTCACTTTCGGCGCTGTTTGGAGCAAAAAAGACAAACGTCCAGCTTTTGCTGCCACAGCAAAGGTGCCAGCGGGGAAAAGTGATGCTGCTTCTCACTGCCTCCTGCAACCCCTTCAAATGCCCCAGACAATTTGGCCCTCTCTGCTTTCCTGCGCACGCTATCCTCAAAAGCACCTTTTTTCACTTTCGGCGCTGTTTGAAGCAAAAAAGACAAACGTCCAGCTTTTGCTGCCACAGCAAAGGTGCCAGCGGGGAAAACTGATGCTGGTCCTCAGTGGCTCCTGGAACCCCTTCAAATGCCCCACACAATTTGGCCCTCTCTGCTTTCCTGAAAAGTCTATCCTCAAAAGCACCTTTTTTCACTTTCGGCGCTGTTTGAAGCAAAAAAGACAAACGTCCAGCTTTTGCTGCCACAGCAAAGGTGCCAGCGGGGAAAAGTGATGCTGCTTCTCACTGCCTCCTGGAACCCCTTCAAATGCCCCACACAATTTGGCCCTCTCTGCTTTCCTGCGCACTCTAGCCTCAAAAGCACCTTTTATCACTTTCGGCGCTGTTTGGAGCAAAAAAGACAAACGTCCAGCTTTTGCTGCCACAGCAAAGGTGCCAGCGGGGAAAAGTGATGCTGCTTCTCACTGCCTCCTGGAACCCCTTCAAATGCCCCAGACAATTTGGCCCTCTCTGCTTTCCTGAAAAGTCTATCCTCAAAAGCACCTTTTTTCACTTTCGGCGCTGTTTGGAGCCAAAAAGACAAACGTCCAGCTTTTGCTGCCACAGCAAAGGTGCCAGCGGGGAAAAGTGATGCTGCTTCTCACTGCCTCCTGCAACCCCTTCAAATGCCCCAGACAATTTGGCCCTCTCTGCTTTCCTGCGCACGCTATCCTCAACAGCACCTTTTTTCACTTTCGGCGCTGTTTGGAGCAAAAAAGACAAACGTCCAGCTTTTGCTGCCACAGCAAAGGTGCCAGCGGGGAAAAGTGATGCTGCTTCTCACTGCCTCCTGGAACCCCTTCAAATGCCCCAGACAATTTGGCCCTCTCTGCTTTCCTGAAAAGTCTATCCTCAAAAGCACCTTTTTTCACTTTCGGCGCTGTTTGGAGCAAAAAAGACAAACGTCCAGCTTTCGCTGCCACAGCAAAGGTGCCAGCGGGGAAAAGTGATGCTGCTTCTCACTGCCTCCTGGAACCCCTTCAAATGCCCCACACAATTTGGCCCTCTCTGCTTTCCTGCACAAGCTATCCTCAAAAGCACCTTTTTTCACTTTCGGCGCTGTTTGGAGCAAAAAAGACAAACGTCCAGCTTTTGCTGCCACAGCAAAGGTGCCAGCGGGGAAAAGTGATGCTGCTTCTCACTGCCTCCTGGAACCCCTTCAAATGCCCCACACAATTTGGCCCTCTCTGCTTTCCTGCACAAGCTATCCTCAAAAGCACCTTTTTTCACTTTCTGCGCTGTTTGGAGCAAAAAAGACAAACGTCCAGCTTTTGCTGCCACAGCAAAGGTGCCAGCGGGGAAAAGTGATGCTGCTTCTCACTGCCTCCTGGAACCCCTTCAAATGCCCCAGACAATTTGGCCCTCTCTGCTTTCCTGCGCACGCTATCCTCAAAAGCACCTTTTTTAACTTTTGGCGCTGTTTGGAGCAAAAAAGACAAACGTCCAGCTTTTGCTGCCACAGCAAAGGTGCCAGCGGGGAAAAGTGATGCTGCTTCTCACTGCCTCCTGGAACCCCTTCAAATGCCCCAGACAATTTGTCCCTCTCTGCTTTCCTGAAAAGTCTATCCTCAAAAGCACCTTTTTTCACTTTCGGCGCTGTTTGGAGCAAAAAAGACAAACGTCCAGCTTTTGCTGCCACAGCAAAGGTGCCAGCGGGGAAAAGTGATGCTGCTTCTCACTGCCTCCTGCAACCCCTTCAAATGCCCCAGACAATTTGGCCCTCTCTGCTTTCCTGCGCACGCTATCCTCAAAAGCACCTTTTTTCACTTTCGGCGCTGTTTGGAGCAAAAAAGACAAACGTCCAGCTTTTGCTGCCACAGCAAAGGTGCCAGCGGGGAAAAGTGATGCTGCTTCTCACTGCCTCCTGCAACCCCTTCAAATGCCCCACACAATTTGGCCCTCTCTGCTTTCCTGAAAAGTCTATCCTCAAAAGCACCTTTTTTCACTTTCGGCGCTGTTTGGAGCAAAAAAGACAAACGTCCAGCTTTTGCTGCCACAGCAAAGGTGCCAGCGGGGAAAAGTGATGCTAGTCCTCACTGGCTCCTGGAACCCCTTCAAATACCCCACACAATTTGGCCCTCTCTGCTTTCCTGAAAAGTCTATCCTCAAAAGCACCTTTTTTCACTTTCGGCGCTGTTTGAAGCAAAAAAGACAAACGTCCAGCTTTTGCTGCCACAGCAAAGGTGCCAGCGGGGAAAAGTGATGCTGGTCCTCAGTGGCTCCTGGAACCCCTTCAAATGCCCCAGACAATTTGGCCCTCTCTGCTTTCCTGAAAAGTCTATCCTCAAAAGCACCTTTTTTCACTTTCGGCGCTGTTTGAAGCAAAAAAGACAAACGTCCAGCTTTTGCTGCCACAGCAAAGGTGCCAGCGGGGAAAAGTGATGCTGCTTCTCACTGCCTCCTGGAACCCCTTCAAATGCCCCACACAATTTGGCCCTCTCTGCTTTCCTGCGCACTCTAGCCTCAAAAGCACCTTTTATCACTTTCGGCGCTGTTTGGAGCAAAAAAGACAAACGTCCAGCTTTTGCTGCCACAGCAAAGGTGCCAGCGGGGAAAAGTGATGCTGCTTCTCACTGCCTCCTGGAACCCCTTCAAATGCCCCAGACAATTTTGCCCTCTCTGCTTTCCTGCGCACGCTATCCTCAAAAGCACCTTTTTTCACTTTCGGCGCTGTTTGGAGCAAAAAAGACAAACGTCCAGCTTTTGCTGCCACAGCAAAGGTGCCAGCGGGGAAAAGTGATGCTGCTTCTCACTGCCTCCTGCAACCCCTTCAAATGCCCCAGACAATTTGGCCCTCTCTGCTTTCCTGCGCACGCTATCCTCAACAGCACCTTTTTTCACTTTCGGCGCTGTTTGGAGCAAAAAAGACAAACGTCCAGCTTTTGCTGCCACAGCAAAGGTGCCAGCGGGGAAAAGTGATGCTGCTTCTCACTGCCTCCTGCAACCCCTTCAAATGCCCCAGACAATTTGGCCCTCTCTGCTTTCCTGCGCACTCTATCCTCAAAAGCACCTTTTTTCACTTTCGGCGCTGTTTGGAGCAAAAAAGACAAACGTCCAGCTTTTGCTGCCACAGCAAAGGTGCCAGCGGGGAAAAGTGATGCTAGTCCTCACTGGCTCCTGGAACCCCTTCAAATACCCCACACAATTTGGCCCTCTCTGCTTTCCTGAAAAGTCTATCCTCAAAAGCACCTTTTTTCACTTTCGGCGCTGTTTGGAGCAAAAAAGACAAACGTCCAGCTTTTGCTGCCACAGCAAAGGTGCCAGCGGGGAAAAGTGATGCTGCTTCTCACTGCCTCCTGGAACCCCTTCAAATGCCCCAGGCAATTTGGCCCTCTCTGCTTTCCTGAAAAGTCTATCCTCAAAAGCACCTTTTTTCACTTTCGGCGCTGTTTGGAGCAAAAAAGACAAACGTCCAGCTTTTGCTGCCACAGCAAAGGTGCCAGCGGGGAAAAGTGATGCTGCTTCTCACTGCCTCCTGCAACCCCTTCAAATGCCCCAGACAATTTGGCCCTCTCTGCTTTCCTGCGCACGCTATCCTCAAAAGCACCTTTTTTCACTTTCGGCGCTGTTTGGAGCAAAAAAGACAAACGTCCAGCTTTTGCTGCCACAGCAAAGGTGCCAGCGGGGAAAAGTGATGCTGCTTCTCACTGCCTCCTGCAACCCCTTCAAATGCCCCACACAATTTGGCCCTCTCTGCTTTCCTGAAAAGTCTATCCTCAAAAGCACCTTTTTTCACTTTCGGCGCTGTTTGGAGCAAAAAAGACAAACGTCCAGCTTTTGCTGCCACAGCAAAGGTGCCAGCGGGGAAAAGTGATGCTAGTCCTCACTGGCTCCTGGAACCCCTTCAAATACCCCACACAATTTGGCCCTCTCTGCTTTCCTGAAAAGTCTATCCTCAAAAGCACCTTTTTTCACTTTCGGCGCTGTTTGAAGCAAAAAAGACAAACGTCCAGCTTTTGCTGCCACAGCAAAGGTGCCAGCGGGGAAAACTGATGCTGGTCCTCAGTGGCTCCTGGAACCCCTTCAAATGCCCCAGACAATTTGGCCCTCTCTGCTTTCCTGAAAAGTCTATCCTCAAAAGCACCTTTTTTCACTTTCGGCGCTGTTTGAAGCAAAAAAGACAAACGTCCAGCTTTTGCTGCCACAGCAAAGGTGCCAGCGGGGAAAAGTGATGCTGCTTCTCACTGCCTCCTGGAACCCCTTCAAATGCCCCACACAATTTGGCCCTCTCTGCTTTCCTGCGCACTCTAGCCTCAAAAGCACCTTTTATCACTTTCGGCGCTGTTTGGAGCAAAAAAGACAAACGTCCAGCTTTTGCTGCCACAGCAAAGGTGCCAGCGGGGAAAAGTGATGCTGCTTCTCACTGCCTCCTGGAACCCCTTCAAATGCCCCAGACAATTTTGCCCTCTCTGCTTTCCTGCGCACGCTATCCTCAAAAGCACCTTTTTTCACTTTCGGCGCTGTTTGGAGCAAAAAAGACAAACGTCCAGCTTTTGCTGCCACAGCAAAGGTGCCAGCGGGGAAAAGTGATGCTGCTTCTCACTGCCTCCTGCAACCCCTTCAAATGCCCCAGACAATTTGGCCCTCTCTGCTTTCCTGCGCACGCTATCCTCAACAGCACCTTTTTTCACTTTCGGCGCTGTTTGGAGCAAAAAAGACAAACGTCCAGCTTTTGCTGCCACAGCAAAGGTGCCAGCGGGGAAAAGTGATGCTGCTTCTCACTGCCTCCTGCAACCCCTTCAAATGCCCCAGACAATTTGGCCCTCTCTGCTTTCCTGCGCACTCTATCCTCAAAAGCACCTTTTTTCACTTTCGGCGCTGTTTGGAGCAAAAAAGACAAACGTCCAGCTTTTGCTGCCACAGCAAAGGTGCCAGCGGGGAAAAGTGATGCTAGTCCTCACTGGCTCCTGGAACCCCTTCAAATACCCCACACAATTTGGCCCTCTCTGCTTTCCTGAAAAGTCTATCCTCAAAAGCACCTTTTTTCACTTTCGGCGCTGTTTGGAGCAAAAAAGACAAACGTCCAGCTTTTGCTGCCACAGCAAAGGTGCCAGCGGGGAAAAGTGATGCTGCTTCTCACTGCCTCCTGGAACCCCTTCAAATGCCCCAGGCAATTTGGCCCTCTCTGCTTTCCTGAAAAGTCTATCCTCAAAAGCACCTTTTTTCACTTTCGGCGCTGTTTGGAGCAAAAAAGACAAACGTCCAGCTTTTGCTGCCACAGCAAAGGTGCCAGCGGGGAAAAGTGATGCTGCTTCTCACTGCCTCCTGCAACCCCTTCAAATGCCCCAGACAATTTGGCCCTCTCTGCTTTCCTGCGCACGCTATCCTCAAAAGCACCTTTTTTCACTTTCGGCGCTGTTTGAAGCAAAAAAGACAAACGTCCAGCTTTTGCTGCCACAGCAAAGGTGCCAGCGGGGAAAACTGATGCTGGTCCTCAGTGGCTCCTGGAACCCCTTCAAATGCCCCACACAATTTGGCCCTCTCTGCTTTCCTGAAAAGTCTATCCTCAAAAGCACCTTTTTTCACTTTCGGCGCTGTTTGAAGCAAAAAAGACAAACGTCCAGCTTTTGCTGCCACAGCAAAGGTGCCAGCGGGGAAAAGTGATGCTGCTTCTCACTGCCTCCTGGAACCCCTTCAAATGCCCCACACAATTTGGCCCTCTCTGCTTTCCTGCGCACTCTAGCCTCAAAAGCACCTTTTATCACTTTCGGCGCTGTTTGGAGCAAAAAAGACAAACGTCCAGCTTTTGCTGCCACAGCAAAGGTGCCAGCGGGGAAAAGTGATGCTGCTTCTCACTGCCTCCTGGAACCCCTTCAAATGCCCCAGACAATTTGGCCCTCTCTGCTTTCCTGAAAAGTCTATCCTCAAAAGCACCTTTTTTCACTTTCGGCGCTGTTTGGAGCCAAAAAGACAAACGTCCAGCTTTTGCTGCCACAGCAAAGGTGCCAGCGGGGAAAAGTGATGCTGCTTCTCACTGCCTCCTGGAACCCCTTCAAATGCCCCAGACAATTTGGCCCTCTCTGCTTTCCTGCGCACGCTATCCTCAACAGCACCTTTTTTCACTTTCGGCGCTGTTTGGAGCAAAAAAGACAAACGTCCAGCTTTTGCTGCCACAGCAAAGGTGCCAGCGGGGAAAAGTGATGCTGCTTCTCACTGCCTCCTGGAACCCCTTCAAATGCCCCAGACAATTTGGCCCTCTCTGCTTTCCTGAAAAGTCTATCCTCAAAAGCACCTTTTTTCACTTTCGGCGCTGTTTGGAGCAAAAAAGACAAACGTCCAGCTTTCGCTGCCACAGCAAAGGTGCCAGCGGGGAAAAGTGATGCTGCTTCTCACTGCCTCCTGGAACCCCTTCAAATGCCCCACACAATTTGGCCCTCTCTGCTTTCCTGCACAAGCTATCCTCAAAAGCACCTTTTTTCACTTTCGGCGCTGTTTGGAGCAAAAAAGACAAACGTCCAGCTTTTGCTGCCACAGCAAAGGTGCCAGCGGGGAAAAGTGATGCTGCTTCTCACTGCCTCCTGCAACCCCTTCAAATGCCCCACACAATTTGGCCCTCTCTGCTTTCCTGAAAAGTCTATCCTCAAAAGCACCTTTTTTCACTTTCGGCGCTGTTTGGAGCAAAAAAGACAAACGTCCAGCTTTTGCTGCCACAGCAAAGGTGCCAGCGGGGAAAAGTGATGCTAGTCCTCACTGGCTCCTGGAACCCCTTCAAATACCCCACACAATTTGGCCCTCTCTGCTTTCCTGAAAAGTCTATCCTCAAAAGCACCTTTTTTCACTTTCGGCGCTGTTTGAAGCAAAAAAGACAAACGTCCAGCTTTTGCTGCCACAGCAAAGGTGCCAGCGGGGAAAACTGATGCTGGTCCTCAGTGGCTCCTGGAACCCCTTCAAATGCCCCAGACAATTTGGCCCTCTCTGCTTTCCTGAAAAGTCTATCCTCAAAAGCACCTTTTTTCACTTTCGGCGCTGTTTGAAGCAAAAAAGACAAACGTCCAGCTTTTGCTGCCACAGCAAAGGTGCCAGCGGGGAAAAGTGATGCTGCTTCTCACTGCCTCCTGGAACCCCTTCAAATGCCCCACACAATTTGGCCCTCTCTGCTTTCCTGCGCACTCTAGCCTCAAAAGCACCTTTTATCACTTTCGGCGCTGTTTGGAGCAAAAAAGACAAACGTCCAGCTTTTGCTGCCACAGCAAAGGTGCCAGCGGGGAAAAGTGATGCTGCTTCTCACTGCCTCCTGGAACCCCTTCAAATGCCCCAGACAATTTTGCCCTCTCTGCTTTCCTGCGCACGCTATCCTCAAAAGCACCTTTTTTCACTTTCGGCGCTGTTTGGAGCAAAAAAGACAAACGTCCAGCTTTTGCTGCCACAGCAAAGGTGCCAGCGGGGAAAAGTGATGCTGCTTCTCACTGCCTCCTGCAACCCCTTCAAATGCCCCAGACAATTTGGCCCTCTCTGCTTTCCTGCGCACGCTATCCTCAACAGCACCTTTTTTCACTTTCGGCGCTGTTTGGAGCAAAAAAGACAAACGTCCAGCTTTTGCTGCCACAGCAAAGGTGCCAGCGGGGAAAAGTGATGCTGCTTCTCACTGCCTCCTGCAACCCCTTCAAATGCCCCAGACAATTTGGCCCTCTCTGCTTTCCTGCGCACTCTATCCTCAAAAGCACCTTTTTTCACTTTCGGCGCTGTTTGGAGCAAAAAAGACAAACGTCCAGCTTTTGCTGCCACAGCAAAGGTGCCAGCGGGGAAAAGTGATGCTAGTCCTCACTGGCTCCTGGAACCCCTTCAAATACCCCACACAATTTGGCCCTCTCTGCTTTCCTGAAAAGTCTATCCTCAAAAGCACCTTTTTTCACTTTCGGCGCTGTTTGGAGCAAAAAAGACAAACGTCCAGCTTTTGCTGCCACAGCAAAGGTGCCAGCGGGGAAAAGTGATGCTGCTTCTCACTGCCTCCTGGAACCCCTTCAAATGCCCCAGGCAATTTGGCCCTCTCTGCTTTCCTGAAAAGTCTATCCTCAAAAGCACCTTTTTTCACTTTCGGCGCTGTTTGGAGCAAAAAAGACAAACGTCCAGCTTTTGCTGCCACAGCAAAGGTGCCAGCGGGGAAAAGTGATGCTGCTTCTCACTGCCTCCTGCAACCCCTTCAAATGCCCCAGACAATTTGGCCCTCTCTGCTTTCCTGCGCACGCTATCCTCAAAAGCACCTTTTTTCACTTTCGGCGCTGTTTGGAGCAAAAAAGACAAACGTCCAGCTTTTGCTGCCACAGCAAAGGTGCCAGCGGGGAAAAGTGATGCTGCTTCTCACTGCCTCCTGCAACCCCCTCAAATGCCCCACACAATTTGGCCCTCTCTGCTTTCCTGAAAAGTCTATCCTCAAAAGCACCTTTTTTCACTTTCGGCGCTGTTTGGAGCAAAAAAGACAAACGTCCAGCTTTTGCTGCCACAGCAAAGGTGCCAGCGGGGAAAAGTGATGCTAGTCCTCACTGGCTCCTGGAACCCCTTCAAATACCCCACACAATTTGGCCCTCTCTGCTTTCCTGAAAAGTCTATCCTCAAAAGCACCTTTTTTCACTTTCGGCGCTGTTTGAAGCAAAAAAGACAAACGTCCAGCTTTTGCTGCCACAGCAAAGGTGCCAGCGGGGAAAACTGATGCTGGTCCTCAGTGGCTCCTGGAACCCCTTCAAATGCCCCAGACAATTTGGCCCTCTCTGCTTTCCTGAAAAGTCTATCCTCAAAAGCACCTTTTTTCACTTTCGGCGCTGTTTGAAGCAAAAAAGACAAACGTCCAGCTTTTGCTGCCACAGCAAAGGTGCCAGCGGGGAAAAGTGATGCTGCTTCTCACTGCCTCCTGGAACCCCTTCAAATGCCCCACACAATTTGGCCCTCTCTGCTTTCCTGCGCACTCTAGCCTCAAAAGCACCTTTTATCACTTTCGGCGCTGTTTGGAGCAAAAAAGACAAACGTCCAGCTTTTGCTGCCACAGCAAAGGTGCCAGCGGGGAAAAGTGATGCTGCTTCTCACTGCCTCCTGGAACCCCTTCAAATGCCCCAGACAATTTTGCCCTCTCTGCTTTCCTGCGCACGCTATCCTCAAAAGCACCTTTTTTCACTTTCGGCGCTGTTTGGAGCAAAAAAGACAAACGTCCAGCTTTTGCTGCCACAGCAAAGGTGCCAGCGGGGAAAAGTGATGCTGCTTCTCACTGCCTCCTGCAACCCCTTCAAATGCCCCAGACAATTTGGCCCTCTCTGCTTTCCTGCGCACGCTATCCTCAACAGCACCTTTTTTCACTTTCGGCGCTGTTTGGAGCAAAAAAGACAAACGTCCAGCTTTTGCTGCCACAGCAAAGGTGCCAGCGGGGAAAAGTGATGCTGCTTCTCACTGCCTCCTGCAACCCCTTCAAATGCCCCAGACAATTTGGCCCTCTCTGCTTTCCTGCGCACTCTATCCTCAAAAGCACCTTTTTTCACTTTCGGCGCTGTTTGGAGCAAAAAAGACAAACGTCCAGCTTTTGCTGCCACAGCAAAGGTGCCAGCGGGGAAAAGTGATGCTAGTCCTCACTGCCTCCTGGAACCCCTTCAAATACCCCACACAATTTGGCCCTCTCTGCTTTCCTGAAAAGTCTATCCTCAAAAGCACCTTTTTTCACTTTCGGCGCTGTTTGGAGCAAAAAAGACAAACGTCCAGCTTTTGCTGCCACAGCAAAGGTGCCAGCGGGGAAAAGTGATGCTGCTTCTCACTGCCTCCTGGAACCCCTTCAAATGCCCCAGGCAATTTGGCCCTCTCTGCTTTCCTGAAAAGTCTATCCTCAAAAGCACCTTTTTTCACTTTCGGCGCTGTTTGGAGCAAAAAAGACAAACGTCCAGCTTTTGCTGCCACAGCAAAGGTGCCAGCGGGGAAAAGTGATGCTGCTTCTCACTGCCTCCTGCAACCCCTTCAAATGCCCCAGACAATTTGGCCCTCTCTGCTTTCCTGCGCACGCTATCCTCAAAAGCACCTTTTTTCACTTTCGGCGCTGTTTGAAGCAAAAAAGACAAACGTCCAGCTTTTGCTGCCACAGCAAAGGTGCCAGCGGGGAAAACTGATGCTGGTCCTCAGTGGCTCCTGGAACCCCTTCAAATGCCCCACACAATTTGGCCCTCTCTGCTTTCCTGAAAAGTCTATCCTCAAAAGCACCTTTTTTCACTTTCGGCGCTGTTTGAAGCAAAAAAGACAAACGTCCAGCTTTTGCTGCCACAGCAAAGGTGCCAGCGGGGAAAAGTGATGCTGCTTCTCACTGCCTCCTGGAACCCCTTCAAATGCCCCACACAATTTGGCCCTCTCTGCTTTCCTGCGCACTCTAGCCTCAAAAGCACCTTTTATCACTTTCGGCGCTGTTTGGAGCAAAAAAGACAAACGTCCAGCTTTTGCTGCCACAGCAAAGGTGCCAGCGGGGAAAAGTGATGCTGCTTCTCACTGCCTCCTGGAACCCCTTCAAATGCCCCAGACAATTTGGCCCTCTCTGCTTTCCTGAAAAGTCTATCCTCAAAAGCACCTTTTTTCACTTTCGGCGCTGTTTGGAGCCAAAAAGACAAACGTCCAGCTTTTGCTGCCACAGCAAAGGTGCCAGCGGGGAAAAGTGATGCTGCTTCTCACTGCCTCCTGCAACCCCTTCAAATGCCCCAGACAATTTGGCCCTCTCTGCTTTCCTGCGCACGCTATCCTCAACAGCACCTTTTTTCACTTTCGGCGCTGTTTGGAGCAAAAAAGACAAACGTCCAGCTTTTGCTGCCACAGCAAAGGTGCCAGCGGGGAAAAGTGATGCTGCTTCTCACTGCCTCCTGGAACCCCTTCAAATGCCCCAGACAATTTGGCCCTCTCTGCTTTCCTGAAAAGTCTATCCTCAAAAGCACCTTTTTTCACTTTCGGCGCTGTTTGGAGCAAAAAAGACAAACGTCCAGCTTTCGCTGCCACAGCAAAGGTGCCAGCGGGGAAAAGTGATGCTGCTTCTCACTGCCTCCTGGAACCCCTTCAAATGCCCCACACAATTTGGCCCTCTCTGCTTTCCTGCACAAGCTATCCTCAAAAGCACCTTTTTTCACTTTCGGCGCTGTTTGGAGCAAAAAAGACAAACGTCCAGCTTTTGCTGCCACAGCAAAGGTGCCAGCGGGGAAAAGTGATGCTGCTTCTCACTGCCTCCTGGAACCCCTTCAAATGCCCCACACAATTTGGCCCTCTCTGCTTTCCTGCACAAGCTATCCTCAAAAGCACCTTTTTTCACTTTCGGCGCTGTTTGGAGCAAAAAAGACAAACGTCCAGCTTTTGCTGCCACAGCAAAGGTGCCAGCGGGGAAAAGTGATGCTGCTTCTCACTGCCTCCTGGAACCCCTTCAAATGCCCCAGACAATTTGGCCCTCTCTGCTTTCCTGCGCACGCTATCCTCAAAAGCACCTTTTTTAACTTTTGGCGCTGTTTGGAGCAAAAAAGACAAACGTCCAGCTTTTGCTGCCACAGCAAAGGTGCCAGCGGGGAAAAGTGATGCTAGTCCTCACTGGCTCCTGCAACCCCTTCAAATACCCACACAATTTGGCCCTCTCTGCTTTCCTGAAAAGTCTATCCTCAAAAGCACCTTTCTTTACTTTCGGCGCTGTTTGGAGCAAAAAAGACAAACGTCCAGCTTTTGCTGCCACAGCAAAGTTGCCAGCGGGGAAAAGTGATGCTGTTTCTCACTGCCTCCTGCAACCCCTTCAAATGCCCCAGACAATTTGGCCCTCTCTGCTTTCCTGCGCACGCTATCCTCAAAAGCACCTTTTTTCACTTTCGGCGCTGTTTGGAGCAAAAAAGACAAACGTCCAGCTTTTGCTGCCACAGCAAAGGTGCCAGCGGGGAAAAGTGATGCTGGTCTTCAGTGGCTCCTGGAACCCCTTCAAATGCCCCACACAATTTGGCCCTCTCTGCTTTCCTGCGCACGCTATCCTCAAAAGCACCTTTTTTCACTTTCGGCGCTGTTTGAAGCAAAAAAGACAAACGTCCAGCTTTTGCTGCCACAGCAAAGGTGCCAGCGGGGAAAAGTGATGCTGCTTCTCACTGCCTCCTGGAACCCCTTCAAATGCCCCACACAATTTGGCCCTCTCTGCTTTCCTGCGCACGCTATCCTCAAAAGCACCTTTTTTCACTTTCGGTGCTGTTTGGAGCAAAAAAGACAAACGTCCAGCTTTTGCTGCCACAGCAAAGGTGCCAGCGGGGAAAAGTGATGCTGGTCCTCAGTGGCTCCTGGAACCCCTTCAAATGCCCCACACAATTTGGCCCTCTCTGCTTTCCTGAAAAGTCTATCCTCAAAAGCACCTTTTTTCACTTTCGGCGCTGTTTGGAGCAAAAAAGACAAACGTCCAGCTTTTGCTGCCACAGCAAAGGTGCCAGCGGGTAAAAGTGATGCTGCTTCTCACTGCCTCCTGGAACCCCTTCAAATGCCCCAGGCAATTTGGCCCTCTCTGCTTTCCTGAAAAATCTATCCTCAAAAGCACCTTTTTTCACTTTCGGCGCTGTTTGGAGCAAAAAAGACAAACATCCAGCTTTTGCTGCCACAGCAAAGGTGCCAGCGGGGAAAAGTGATGCTGCTTCTCACTGCCTCCTGGAACCCCTTCAAATGCCCCACACAATTTGGCCCTCTCTGCTTTCCTGAGAAGTCTATCCTCAAAAGCACCTTTTTTCACTTTAGGCGCTGTTTGGAGCAAAAAAGACAAACGTCCAGCTTTTGCTGCCACAGCAAAGGTGCCAGCGGGGAAAAGTGATGCTGCTTCTCACTGCCTCCTGCAACCCCTTCAAATGCCCCAGACAATTTGGCCCTCTCTGCTTTCCTGCGCACGCTATCCTCAAAAGCACCTTTTTTCACTTTCGGCGCTGTTTGGAGCAAAAAAGACAAACGTCCAGCTTTTGCTGCCACAGCAAAGGTGCCAGCGGGGAAAAGTGATGCTAGTCCTCACTGGCTCCTGGAACCCCTTCAAATGCCCCAGACAATTTGGCCCTCTCTGCTTTCCTGAAAAGTCTATCCTCAAAAGCACCTTTTTTCACTTTCGGCGCTGTTTGAAGCAAAAAAGACAAACGTCCAGCTTTTGCTGCCACAGCAAAGGTGCCAGCGGGGAAAAGTGATGCTGGTCCTCAGTGGCTCCTGGAACCCCTTCAAATGCCCCACACAATTTGGCCCTCTCTGCTTTCCTGAAAAGTCTATCCTCAAAAGCACCTTTTTTCACTTTCGGCGCTGTTTGAAGCAAAAAAGACAAACGTCCAGCTTTTGCTGCCACAGCAAAGGTGCCAGCGGGAAAAGTGATGCTGCTTCTCACTGCCTCCTGGAACCCCTTCAAATGCCCCACACAATTTGGCCCTCTCTGCTTTCCTGCGCACTCTAGCCTCAAAAGCACCTTTTATCACTTTCGGCGCTGTTTGGAGCAAAAAAGACAAACGTCCAGCTTTTGCTGCCACAGCAAAGGTGCCAGCGGGGAAAAGTGATGCTGCTTCTCACTGCCTCCTGGAACCCCTTCAAATGCCCCAGACAATTTGGCCCTCTCTGCTTTCCTGAAAAGTCTATCCTCAAAAGCACCTTTTTTCACTTTCGGCGCTGTTTGGAGCAAAAAAGACAAACGTCCAGCTTTTGCTGCCACAGCAAAGGTGCCAGCGGGTAAAAGTGATGCTGCTTCTCACTTCCTCCTGCAACCCCTTCAAATGCCCCAGACAATTTGGCCCTCTCTGCTTTCCTGCGCACGCTATCCTCAACAGCACCTTTTTTCACTTTCGGCGCTGTTTGGAGCAAAAAAGACAAACGTCCAGCTTTTGCTGCCACAGCAAAGGTGCCAGCGGGGAAAAGTGATGCTGCTTCTCACTGCCTCCTGGAACCCCTTCAAATGCCCCAGACAATTTGGCCCTCTCTGCTTTCCTGAAAAGTCTATCCTCAAAAGCACCTTTTTTCACTTTCGGCGCTGTTTGGAGCAAAAAAGACAAACGTCCAGCTTTTGCTGCCACAGCAAAGGTGCCAGCGGGGAAAAGTGATGCTGCTTCTCACTGCCTCCTGCAACCCCTTCAAATGCCCCAGACAATTTGGCCCTCTCTGCTTTCCTGCGCACGCTATCCTCAAAAGCACCTTTTTTCACTTTCGGCGCTGTTTGAAGCAAAAAAGACAAACGTCCAGCTTTTGCTGCCACAGCAAAGGTGCCAGCGGGGAAAAGTGATGCTGGTCCTCAGTGGCTCCTGGAACCCCTTCAAATGCCCCACACAATTTGGCCCTCTCTGCTTTCCTGAAAAGTCTATCCTCAAAAGCACCTTTTTTCACTTTCGGCGCTGTTTGGAGCAAAAAAGACAAACGTCCAGCTTTTGCTGCCACAGCAAAGGTGCCAGCGGGGAAAAGTGATGCTGGTCTTCAGTGGCTCCTGGAACCCCTTCAAATGCCCCACACAATTTGGCCCTCTCTGCTTTCCTGAAAAGTCTATCCTCAAAAGCACCTTTTTTCACTTTCGGCGCTGTTTGAAGCAAAAAAGACAAACGTCCAGCTTTTGCTGCCACAGCAAAGGTGCCAGCGGGGAAAAGTGATGCTGCTTCTCACTGCCTCCTGGAACCCCTTCAAATGCCCCACACAATTTGGCCCTCTCTGCTTTCCTGCGCACGCTATCCTCAAAAGCACCTTTTTTCACTTTCGGTGCTGTTTGGAGCAAAAAAGACAAACGTCCAGCTTTTGCTGCCACAGCAAAGGTGCCAGCGGGGAAAAGTGATGCTGGTCCTCAGTGGCTCCTGGAACCCCTTCAAATGCCCCACACAATTTGGCCCTCTCTGCTTTCCTGAAAAGTCTATCCTCAAAAGCACCTTTTTTCACTTTCGGCGCTGTTTGGAGCAAAAAAGACAAACGTCCAGCTTTTGCTGCCACAGCAAAGGTGCCAGCGGGTAAAAGTGATGCTGCTTCTCACTGCCTCCTGGAACCCCTTCAAATGCCCCAGGCAATTTGGCCCTCTCTGCTTTCCTGAAAAATCTATCCTCAAAAGCACCTTTTTTCACTTTCGGCGCTGTTTGGAGCAAAAAAGACAAACATCCAGCTTTTGCTGCCACAGCAAAGGTGCCAGCGGGGAAAAGTGATGCTGCTTCTCACTGCCTCCTGGAACCCCTTCAAATGCCCCACACAATTTGGCCCTCTCTGCTTTCCTGAGAAGTCTATCCTCAAAAGCACCTTTTTTCACTTTAGGCGCTGTTTGGAGCAAAAAAGACAAACGTCCAGCTTTTGCTGCCACAGCAAAGGTGCCAGCGGGGAAAAGTGATGCTGCTTCTCACTGCCTCCTGCAACCCCTTCAAATGCCCCAGACAATTTGGCCCTCTCTGCTTTCCTGCGCACGCTATCCTCAAAAGCACCTTTTTTCACTTTCGGCGCTGTTTGGAGCAAAAAAGACAAACGTCCAGCTTTTGCTGCCACAGCAAAGGTGCCAGCGGGGAAAACTGATGCTGGTCCTCAGTGGCTCCTGGAACCCCTTCAAATGCCCCAGACAATTTGGCCCTCTCTGCTTTCCTGAAAAGTCTATCCTCAAAAGCACCTTTTTTCACTTTCGGCGCTGTTTGGAGCAAAAAAGACAAACGTCCAGCTTTTGCTGCCACAGCAAAGGTGCCAGCGGGGAAAAGTGATGCTGCTTCTCACTGCCTCCTGGAACCCCTTCAAATGCCCCACACAATTTGGCCCTCTCTGCTTTCCTGCGCACTCTATCCTCAAAAGCACCTTTTTTCACTTTCGGCGCTGTTTGAAGCAAAAAAGACAAACGTCCAGCTTTTGCTGCCACAGCAAAGGTGCCAGCGGGGAAAAGTGATGCTGGTCCTCAGTGGCTCCTGGAACCCCTTCAAATGCCCCACACAATTTGGCCCTCTCTGCTTTCCTGAAAAGTCTATCCTCAAAAGCACCTTTTTTCACTTTCGGCGCTGTTTGAAGCAAAAAAGACAAACGTCCAGCTTTTGCTGCCACAGCAAAGGTGCCAGCGGGGAAAAGTGATGCTGCTTCTCACTGCCTCCTGGAACCCCTTCAAATGCCCCACACAATTTGGCCCTCTCTGCTTTCCTGCGCACTCTAGCCTCAAAAGCACCTTTTTTCACTTTCGGCGCTGTTTGGAGCAAAAAAGACAAACGTCCAGCTTTTGCTGCCACAGCAAAGGTGCCAGCGGGGAAAAGTGATGCTGCTTCTCACTGCCTCCTGGAACCCCTTCAAATGCCCCACACAATTTGGCCCTCTCTGCTTTCCTGAAAAGTCTATCCTCAAAAGCACCTTTTTTCACTTTCGGCGCTGTTTGGAGCAAAAAAGACAAACGTCCAGCTTTTGCTGCCACAGCAAAGGTGCCAGCGGGGAAAAGTGATGCTGCTTCTCACTGCCTCCTGCAACCCCTTCAAATGCCCCAGACAATTTGGCCCTCTCTGCTTTCCTGCGCACGCTATCCTCAACAGCACCTTTTTTCACTTTCGGCGCTGTTTGGAGCAAAAAAGACAAACGTCCAGCTTTTGCTGCCACAGCAAAGGTGCCAGCGGGGAAAAGTGATGCTGCTTCTCACTGCCTCCTGGAACCCCTTCAAATGCCCCACACAATTTGGCCCTCTCTGCTTTCCTGAAAAGTCTATCCTCAAAAGCACCTTTTTTCACTTTCGGCGCTGTTTGGAGCAAAAAAGACAAACGTCCAGCTTTTGCTGCCACAGCAAAGGTGCCAGCGGGGAAAAGTGATGCTGCTTCTCACTGCCTCCTGCAACCCCTTCAAATGCCCCAGACAATTTGGCCCTCTCTGCTTTCCTGCGCACGCTATCCTCAAAAGCACCTTTTTTCACTTTCGGCGCTGTTTGAAGCAAAAAAGACAAACGTCCAGCTTTTGCTGCCACAGCAAGGTGCCAGCGGGGAAAAGTGATGCTGGTCCTCAGTGGCTCCTGGAACCCCTTCAAATGCCCCACACAATTTGGCCCTCTCTGCTTTCCTGAAAAGTCTATCCTCAAAAGCACCTTTTTTCACTTTCGGCGCTGTTTGGAGCAAAAAAGACAAACGTCCAGCTTTTGCTGCCACAGCAAAGGTGCCAGCGGGGAAAAGTGATGCTGCTTCTCACTGCCTCCTGGAACCCCTTCAAATGCCCCACACAATTTGGCCCTCTCTGCTTTCCTGCGCACTCTAGCCTCAAAAGCACCTTTTTTCACTTTCGGCGCTGTTTGGAGCAAAAAAGACAAACGTCCAGCTTTTGCTGCCACAGCAAAGGTGCCAGCGGGGAAAAGTGATGCTGCTTCTCACTGCCTCCTGGAACCCCTTCAAATGCCCCAGACAATTTGGCCCTCTCTGCTTTCCTGAAAAGTCTATCCTCAAAAGCACCTTTTTTCACTTTCGGCGCTGTTTGGAGCCAAAAAGACAAACGTCCAGCTTTTGCTGCCACAGCAAAGGTGCCAGCGGGGAAAAGTGATGCTGCTTCTCACTGCCTCCTGCAACCCCTTCAAATGCCCCAGACAATTTGGCCCTCTCTGCTTTCCTGCGCACGCTATCCTCAACAGCACCTTTTTTCACTTTCGGCGCTGTTTGGAGCAAAAAAGACAAACGTCCAGCTTTTGCTGCCACAGCAAAGGTGCCAGCGGGGAAAAGTGATGCTGCTTCTCACTGCCTCCTGGAACCCCTTCAAATGCCCCAGACAATTTGGCCCTCTCTGCTTTCCTGAAAAGTCTATCCTCAAAAGCACCTTTTTTCACTTTCGGCGCTGTTTGGAGCAAAAAAGACAAACGTCCAGCTTTCGCTGCCACAGCAAAGGTGCCAGCGGGGAAAAGTGATGCTGCTTCTCACTGCCTCCTGGAACCCCTTCAAATGCCCCACACAATTTGGCCCTCTCTGCTTTCCTGCACAAGCTATCCTCAAAAGCACCTTTTTTCACTTTCGGCGCTGTTTGGAGCAAAAAAGACAAACGTCCAGCTTTTGCTGCCACAGCAAAGGTGCCAGCGGGGAAAAGTGATGCTGCTTCTCACTGCCTCCTGGAACCCCTTCAAATGCCCCACACAATTTGGCCCTCTCTGCTTTCCTGAAAAGTCTATCCTCAAAAGCACCTTTTTTCACTTTCGGCGCTGTTTGGAGCAAAAAAGACAAACGTCCAGCTTTTTGCTGCCACAGCAAAGGTGCCAGCGGGGAAAAGTGATGCTGCTTCTCACTGCCTCCTGGAACCCCTTCAAATGCCCCAGACAATTTGGCCCTCTCTGCTTTCCTGCGCACGCTATCCTCAAAAGCACCTTTTTTAACTTTTGGCGCTGTTTGGAGCAAAAAAGACAAACGTCCAGCTTTTGCTGCCACAGCAAAGGTGCCAGCGGGGAAAACTGATGCTGGTCCTCAGTGGCTCCTGGAACCCCTTCAAATGCCCCAGACAATTTGGCCCTCTCTGCTTTCCTGAAAAGTCTATCCTCAAAAGCACCTTTTTTCACTTTCGGCGCTGTTTGGAGCAAAAAAGACAAACGTCCAGCTTTTGCTGCCACAGCAAAGGTGCCAGCGGGGAAAAGTGATGCTAGTCCTCACTGGCTCCTGGAACCCCTTCAAATGCCCCAGACAATTTGGCCCTCTCTGCTTTCCTGAAAAGTCTATCCTCAAAAGCACCTTTTTTCACTTTCGGCGCTGTTTGAAGCAAAAAAGACAAACGTCCAGCTTTTGCTGCCACAGCAAGGTGCCAGCGGGGAAAAGTGATGCTGCTTCTCACTGCCTCCTGGAACCCCTTCAAATGCCCCAGGCAATTTGGCCCTCTCTGCTTTCCTGAAAAGTCTATCCTCAAAAGCACCTTTTTTTCACTTTCGGCGCTGTTTG